>NC_056732.1:734219373-734242913 GCF_019279795.1 Protopterus annectens
AATTATAAAAATATATATACTGTTTTCTATATATTTGCAGAGCAGTAAGACACAGATATCAAGCAGACAATTTAGCTCTATAATACAGAACAACACAGAAAATATACTCAGCTCTATAAACTTGAAGATAGTTCTGTAAGGCTGTCTCTCAAACTAAGGTTCCAGTTTGAATACAGGTTGTTAATTAAAAGGAGACACAGCACTAGCTAAATTATATCAGCTGGAAGACAAGGCAGGAAATGGGGGGGTGGGGAAACAGTTTCAACACAGATGTAAGGAATGTGCAAATTATAAAAAAATATATATACTGTTTTCTATAGATTTGCAGAGCAGTAAGACACGGATATCAAGCAGACAATTTAGCTCTATAATACAGAATAACACAGAAAATACACTCAGCTCTATAAACTTGAAGATAGTTCTGTAAGGCTGTCTCTCAAACTAAGGTTCCAGTTTGAATACAGGTTGTTAATTAAAAGGAGACACAGCACTAGCTAAATTATATCAGCTGAAAGACAAGGCAGGAAATGAGGGGGGTGGGGGAACAGTTTCAACACAGATGTAAGGAATGTGCAAATTATAAAAAAAAATATATATACTGTTTTCTATACATTTGCAGAGCAGTAAGACACAGATATCAAGCAGACAATTTAGCTCTGTAATACAGAATAACACAGAAAATATACTCAGCTCTATAAACTTGAAGTTAGTTCTGTAAGGCTGTCTCTCAAACTAAGGCTCCATTTTGAATACAGGTTGTTAATTAAAAGGAGACACAGCACTAGCTAAATTATATCAGCTGAAAGACAAGGCAGGAAATGAGGGGGGGTGGGGGAACACTTTCAACACAGATGTAAGGAATGTGCAAATTATAAAAAACATATATATACTGTTTTCTATATATTTACAGGGCAGTAAGACACAGATATCAAGCAGACAATTTAGCTCTATAATACAGAATAACACAGAAAATATACTCAGCTCTATAAACTTGAAGATAGTTCTGTAAGGCTGTCTCTCAAACTAAGGTTCCAGTTTGAATACAGGTTGTTAATTAAAAGGAGACACAGCACTAGCTAAATTATATCAGCTGAAAGACAATGCAGGAAATGAGGGGTGGGGTGGGGAAACAGTTTCAACACAGATGTAAGGAATGTTGAAATTATAAAAAATATATATATACTGTTTTCTATATATTTGCAGAGCAGTAAGACACATATATCAAGCAGACAATTTAGCTCTATAATACAGAATAACACAGAAAATATACTCAGCTCTATAAACTTGAAGATAGTTCTGTAAGGCTGTCTCTCAAACTAAGGTTCCAGTTTGAATACAGGTTGTTAATTAAAAGGAGACACAGCACTAGCTAAATTATATCAGCTGAAAGACAAGGCAGGAAATGAGGGGGTGGGGAAACAGTTTCAACACAGATGTAAGGAATGTGCAAATTATAAAAAAATATATATACTGTTTTCTATATATTTGCAGAGCAGTAAGACACAGCTATCAAGCAGACAATTTAGCTCTATAATACAGAATAACACAGAAAATATACTCAGCTCTATAAACTTGAAGATAGTTCTGTAAGGCTGTCTCTCAAACTAAGGTTCCATTTTGAATGCAGGTTGTTAATTAAAAGGAGACACAGCACTAGCTAAATTATATCAGCTGAAAGACAAGGCAGGAAATGAGGGGGGTGGGGAAACAGTTCCAACACAGATGTAAGGAATGTGCAAATTATAAAAAATATATATACTGTTTTCTATATATTTGCAGAGCAGTAAGACACAGATATCAAACAGACAATTTAGCTCTATAATACAGAATAACACAGAAAATATACTCAGCTCTATAAACTTGAAGATAGTTCTGTAAGGCTGTCTCTCAAACTAAGGTTCCAGTTTGAATACAGGTTGTTAATTAAAAGGAGACACAGCACTAGCTAAATTATATCAGCTGAAAGACAAGGCAGGAAATGAGGGGGTGGGGGTGGGGAAACAGTTTCAACACAGATGTAAGGAATGTACAAATTATAAAAAAATATATATACTGTTTTCTATATATTTGCAGAGCAGTAAGACACAGATATCAAGCAGACAATTTAGCTCTATAATACAGAATAACACAGAAAATATACTCAGCTCTATAAACTTTAAGATAGTTCTGTAAGGCTGTCTCTCAAACTAAGGTTCCAGTTTGAATACAGGTTGTTAATTAAAAGGAGACACAGCACTAGCTAAATTATATCAGCTGAAAGACAAGGCAGGAAATGAGGGGGGGTGGGGAAACAGTTTCAACACAGATGTAAGGAATGTACAAACTATAAAAAAATATATATACTGTTTTCTATATATTTGCAGAGCAGTAAGACACAGCTATCAAGCAGACAATTTAGCTCTATAATACAGAATAACACAGAAAATATACTCAGCTCTATAAACTTGAAGATAGTTCTGTAAGGCTGTCTCTCAAACTAAGGTTCCATTTTGAATGCAGGTTGTAAATTAAAATGAGACACAGCACTAGCTAAATTATATCAGCTGAAAGACAAGGCAGGAAATGAGGGGGGTGGGGAAACAGTTTCAACACAGATGTAAGGAATGTGCAAATTATAAAAAATATATATACTGTTTTCTATATATTTGCAGAGCAGTAAGACACAGATATCAAGCAGACAATTTAGCTCTATAATACAGAATAACACAGAAAATATACTCAGCTCTATAAACTTGAAGATAGTTCTGTAAGGCTGTCTCTCAAACTAAGGTTCCAGTTTGAATACAGATTTCACTCTATATAATCTGTACTGTTCTCACAGAATACTTCTTATGTAACTTTATGTAACTAATTTGTGTCTTTCACTCTATATACTATATACTGTCCTCATAGAATACTGCTTATGTAACTTTATGTAACTGATTTGTGTCCTTCACTCTATATACCCTGTACTGTTCTCATAGAATATTGCTTATGTAACTTTATGTAACTAATGTGTGTCCTTCACTCTATATACTATATAATGTCCTCATAGAATACTGCTTATGCAACTTTATGTAACTAATTTGTGTCCTTCACTCTATATAATCTGTACAGTTCTCACAGAATACTTCTTATGCAACTTTATGTAACTAATTTGTGCCCTTCACTCTATATACTATATACTGTCCTCATAGAATACTGCTTATCTAACTTTATGAAACTGATTTGTGTCCTTCACTCTATATACCCTGTACTGTCCTCATAGAATACTGCTTATGTAACTTTATGTAACTGATTTGTGTCATTCACTCTATATACTCTTTACAGTCCTCATAGAATACTGCTTATGTAACTTTATGTAACTGATTTGTGTCCTTCACTCTATAAGCCATGTACTGTTCTCATAGAATACTGCTTATGTAACTTTATATAACTAATTTGTGTCCTTCACTCTATATACTCTGTACTGTCCTCATAGAATACTGCCTATGTAACTTTATGTAACTGATTTGTGTCCTTCACTCTATATACTCTGTACTGTCCTCATAGAATACTGCTTATGTAACTTTATGTAACTAATATGTGTCCTTCACTCTATATACTCTGTACTGTCCTCATAAAATACTGCTTATGTGACTTCATGTAACTGATTTGTGTCCTTCACTCTATATACTCTGTACTGTCCTCACAGAATACTGCTTATGTAACTGATTTGTTTCCTTCACTCTATATACTCTGTACTGTTCTCACAGAATACTGCTTATGTAACTTTATGTAACTGATTTGTTTCCTTCACTCTATATACTCTGTACTGTCCTCATAGAATACTGCTTATGTAACTTTATGTAACTGATTTGTGACCTTCTCTCTATATACTCTGTACTGTCCTCATAGAATACTGCCTATGTAACTTTATGTAACTGATTTGTGTCCTTCACTCTATATACTCTGTACTGTCCTCATAGAATACTGCTTATGTAACTTTATGTAACTAATATGTGTCCTTCACTCTATATACTCTGTACTGTCCTCATAGAATACTGCTTATGTGACTTCATGTAACTGATTTGTGTCCTTCACTCTATATACTCTGTACTGTCCTCACAGAATACTGCTTATGTAACTGATTTGTTTCCTTCACTCTATATACTCTGTACTGTTCTCACAGAATACTGCTTTTGTAACTTTATGTAACTGATTTGTTTCCTTCACTCTATATACTCTGTACTGTCCTCATAGAATACTGCTTATGTAACTTTATGTAACTGATTTGTGACCTTCTCTCTATATACTCTGTACTGTTCTCAAAGAATACTGCTTATGTAACTTTATGTAACTGATTTGTGTCCTTCACTCTGTGTACTCTGTACTGTCCTCATAGAATACTGCGTATGTAACTTTATGTAACTAATTTGTGTCCTTCACTCTATATACTCTGTATTGTTCTCATAGCATACTACTTATGTAACTTTATGTAACTGATTTGTGTACTTCACTCCATATACTCTGTACTGTTCTCATAGAATACTGCTTATGTAACTTTATGTAACTGATTTGTGTCCTTCACTCTATATACTCTGTACTGTTCTCATAGAATACTGCTTATGTAACTTTATGTAACTGATTTGTTTCCTTCACTCTATATACTCTGCGCTATTCTCATAGAATACTGCTTATGTAACTTTATGTAACTGATTTGTGTCCTTCACTCTATATACTCTGTACTGTTCTCATAGAATACTGCTTATGTAACTTTATGTAACTGATTTGTGTCCTTCACTCTATATACTCTGTACTGTTCTCATAAAATACTGCTTATGTAACTTTATGTAACTGATTTGTGTCCTTCACTCTATATACTCTGTACTGTCCTCATAGAATACTGTTTATGTAACTTTATGTAACTAATTTGTGTCCATCACTCTATATACTCTGTACTGTTCTCACAAAATACTGCTTATGTAACTTTATGTAACTAATTTGTGTCCTTCACTCTATATACTCTGTACTGTTCTCACAGAATACTGCTTATGTAACTTTATGTAACTGATTTGTGTCCTTCACATTATATACTCTGTGCTGTTCTCATAGAATACTACTTTTGTAACTTTATGTAACTAATTTGTGTCCTTCACTCTATATACTCTGTACTGTTCTCATAGAATACTGCTTATGTAACTTTATGTAACTAATTTGTGTCCTTCTCTCAATATACTCTGTGCTGTTCTCACAGAATACTGCTTATGTAACTTTATGTAACTAATGTATGTCCTTCACTCTATATACTCTGTGCTGCTCTCATAGAATACTGCTTATGTAACTTTATGTAACTGATTTGTGTCCTTCACTCTATATACTCTGTACTGTTCTCACAGAATACTGCTTATGTAACTTTATGTAACTAATTTGTGTGTTTCACTCTATATACACTGTACTATTCTCACAGAATACTGCTTATGTAACTTTATGTAACTAATGTGTGTCCTTCACTCTATATACTCTGTACTGTTCTCACAGAATACTGCTTATGTAACTTTATGTAACTGATTTGTGTCCTTCACTCTATATACACAGTACTGTTCTCATAGAATACTGCTTATGTAACTTTATGTAACTAATTTGTGTCCTTCACTCTATATACTCTGTACTGTTCTCATAGAATACTGCTTATGTAACTTTATGTAACTAATTTGTGTCCTTCACTCTATATACTCTGTGCTGTTCTCATAGAATACTGCTTATGTAACTTTATGTAACTAATGTGTGTCCCTCACTCTATATACTCTGTACTGTTCTCATGGAATACTGCTTATGTAACTTTATGTAACTGATTTGTGACCTTCACTCTATATACACTGTACTGTCCTCATAGAATACTGAATATGTAAATTTGTAGTGTTCTCATAGAAAACGACTTACGGTACCCTTACCTCTAACCTTTCAGTGTGCTATTGAGGAGCTTTTCTCCCTGGCCATCTGCTGAAAAAGGGCTCTACCTTAGTTGGACTTTCCCAGTTAACAAGTGTCAAATAAAAAATAAATAAAATAAACAGATACAGACCTTACAATGTTATTAGAGTTGATAGTACTGTTAGTGAAGAAGGTATGACCATGACAGGTCTTCGTGTTTGGATTAATAGCAATTTGACATTTTAAAAAAGTATTGTTAGCTGCAAAAACAATACACTTAGGAAGCTGCTCCTTTTTTTAACAATATCTACAAATGATTAGGTCATTTTGACTGGTCTCTTTAAACATCACTTTGGCCTATTTGTGACTATAATGTCTATTTTTAAGCTTACAATAAAAGTGCATTAAATTCACTGGAACAGATACAAAGGACATGCTTGAAAGTAATTCTCACATGTAAAGACACATGTTATCCATCCAGACTGTAATTATTAAAAATGTGTAGTCTGAGTTATAGGTTTATTTTTTTATTTATTTTTCCTGTTTGACCAGGTCAGTGTCACTAAATTTGTAGCCTCTTATCAGGGGATACTTGAGCTAATGTAAACTTTACTTGTTATTCAAGACATTGAATAATGTCGTGACAACATAAGCTCATGGTTTAGAGGTTTAGACATATATTTTAACCTCAAACACTCAGGAATGACAATTCTCCTTTTGTAGTACCTATTGGGAAGACACATAAAAAAATAATAATATTTATAGCAAAAATACTACCAGAATTAAAGGAAAAGTTACCATATTTAATAAGGAAATCTACAACCTTGGGTTTTCTAAAGGAAAGTCTGGACTTATGGGTGGATAGTGAGGTAAGTAGAAGTAATATTTTGTTGTCTGGGTTCCACAATGACCACTAGGCCTCAATATTGGTTAACACTAATTCATAAACTTATGGACTTAACAGTTGATTCTTCAGTTCAAAACCAAGTCATGACTAATAAATGTATAAGTTCTTTTTCTTTATGCCACTCTGAAATATAATACAAGAATATATAAATGTGCTAACAAGCTTCATCTGAATTTTACAGCTAGCACCATATGCAGTTACCCCTTTCCTGTCTTCCATTCATACCAGACATCCTCAACACCTTATTAACATGCACTCTATGACTTTCTTTTCAAATTATATTCAACGATTTTCCACACCTATTAGCAGACCTATTGTTGTTCAGCTGTATCACAGATTGTCCTTCATCACCTACTATGTATGCCTCATTCCTAGTGAACTCTAACCTTTCTCCTTGCCACTGACATTGCAGACCGCCCTTGTTTTTCTGTATCTGTACCCAGCTATAAGGGTATCCCTCACCTGCTTAAGTGATCCATCCATCAATCCATCCACAATCCCTTTTTTCCCAGTTTTCCAAATGGGATCAGGTTGTCCCTTTCAATAGTGACAATCATCTAGAGCCAAGGTTTACATCACCAGGTGGCTAGCCCTGCTGCTCTAGTTCTTCCACACCATACTCACACACACATGTATGGCCAATTTAGAGTCCCTAATCCACCTACTGCATGTCTTTGGAATGTGGAAGGAAACCAGAGCACCCCCACGTGAACAAAGAGGAAACCAGAGCACCCCCACATGAACGAAAAGGAAACCAGAGCATCCTCACGTGAACAAAGGGAGGACATGCAGACTATGCACAGAAGGCATCCCAACCAAGAATCAGACTGGGGAACCCCTTGTTGTGAGGTAACAGCACTATCTGCTACACCACTGTACCACTCACATCCTCTCATATTGTAATAAATTTGCATTGCATTGTATCCTAACAGTTTAATTTCTCTATTTATATGTGATCTCTGGAACTGAACCTTGTACTCTTGACATGTCCCTATTGCTAGCGTCCTGACCAATAGGAAGATAAAAATCAACATCTGCATTTAAAAAAAATATATAAAATTGTATTGTAATAGATGTACAGGTCAGAGAAAGATAAGTGTTTTCATTTCATGATATGATTTTAAATTAATTCTAACAGTGTCTTATCTGCTCTAGCTAACCTTTCTTAAGCCTGTATTAGTGATTCTAGTATATAGTTGCACTGCATTTTTGCTGTTTAAGTGGTCTGTTATTATTTAGCCCTGGATACACTCATGTGTATTGAGTGGATGTCCAGGCTTGTTCAGGACTTGTTTTTTCACTGGGGCAGTTCCAGGCCAGTCAGCTCAGAGCTAAAGGTCTGTGTGTATGAATGTTGTTGTTTGCTATGATTTGTTTTTAATTACTTCAGCATTATAATAGTTCTACAAAACTCAGAAAGACAGATAATTGCTTTCATTTTGCCTCCCAGCCACCCTTGTGTCCTTCACCCCAGTGTATCTGCTGTTGCCTTCCCCTTATGATAATCTGACAACATAAATCCCTCCCATTCTCTGTTCATTCGCTGTTGACAACAAGCATGTAAGTATCATTTTGCAAAGTCTCTCCCCTTAAACTATTCACCAGGCTAAAAGACCTTTGATAAAACAGCTTAATATTGCGTGCACTGATACTGCTTGAACTGATTTTAGTATACAATTTGTGATTTTTTTCTACTGTAATTAGTTTACTGGTTCTGGCTGGTGGCAGAAGAAGGTTTACAGCTAGTTGTTTTGTATTGACATTTAAATACTCAGAAGCAATTCCACCCTAACATTATCCTAAAATGAAACTCCAAGCTGTTACAGTTACTTCTGTCCCCAGAGTCATTATTGTCGGTATCATGGATCAGCACGTGCCCACAACTTCTCTAGTAGCCTGATTGAGATGAGTATCATGAGACGGTGTAAGAATTGTCTCATGCTGTCTGACAATCATCTATTACTCAAACAAGATAACACTGTCCCCTGGATTTACAAAGCCCTTTATAGCGTGCAGGATCAGTTTAAGAGCTATTTCCGGCAATATGGCCGACGTGCGATCCAGGAACGAGCTCCCGGTAAGTGCACGTGAGCTGTTAGGCTAAACCTGCATGGACCGAGCTCCTGTATGCAAATTACCCGCATCTGCAGGTGAAAATCATGCAAATGAGGGCAATATGCGATCAAGGAAGCTGGCAGCTGTTCATGCAGGATGAGTGCAGTGTGCAGAAATGTACTCGGTTAGTAACGGAGTACAGTTGTGCAAATTCCAAAACTAAGCTATGACAGCTCAAAATAAAGGCTGCATATTATTGAGGAAGCATGCCAATGGCCAAGTAGAAGGCCATTGGTATTGCAAACTGTAAAACAAATCAATAAAATAACTTTTATTTTTATTTGCCGATCTCGGCTGTGTAAGCCTAGGGCAGTGGCGCGCAAATGGGATTGGGGGGAAAGTAATAAAATAAACTGAAAATGAGCATTCTAACAAAAATCAGTATTCTGCCATGCAAGTCAATGGCAGGCAAAAGACAACTTGGACAGTGAGTAGTGGTTGCTAACGGGGGAGACTCAGTGTGGGACATGCAACTATGTATTAGTAGGCAATCCTATGCAAATGAGTGAAAGGTTGGTCAATCCCAGATTTTCCCAGGGTGTGAGGCAGATCCCAAGAGTGTAAGAGTATAAATAGCTGGGTGCAAGACAAGGATATAGGTAACATCATGGGTGTGTGTGTGT
Organism: Protopterus annectens; assembly: GCF_019279795.1. NCBI lineage: Eukaryota > Metazoa > Chordata > Ceratodontiformes > Protopteridae > Protopterus > Protopterus annectens. The sequence goes on from NC_056732.1 coordinate 734,228,911, forward strand.
CAGACATACTGTAAGCGGACTGGAGACCTGTGGCTTGAGATTGCTCCTAGGTTAGCACAGCTAAGCTAGGGGTGTGTCCAATCTTGCCTAGCACATTTTACAAAGTGTAAGTGGGTGTGAGCACCGCACACCAGGTTCTACAGGAAGAAAAAGGAAGTTAAACCAGGAAAAAGCAGCTCTGTGCACATATGAGCACTCTGTTTGTGCAGCGAGCACATGGGCTTAAACAGGGAGGCAATGGGAAGGGAAAACAGCAGTAGGAAGGTAATTAAGGAGAACTAGCTTAGCTGACAGGTGAAATGTATCAGAATCAGACAGTTACACAGGCAGCAGACCAGCCCAGCCCAGCACACCATTATAAACTATGCAAACACCTTTCCCCCCTTGTTTTTCCCCAAATCTCTGCACCTCTGGTATATACAGATGGGGAAATTTTACAAAACAAAAGCAAGAGAAAAAATGTTAGGGGCTGCTTTTGCTATAATAAACCAACATGTGCAAGAAGCTGAGGGTGGTGAGGATGTGAATGCTGCTGAGCAACCCACAGTGAGGAGACGGAGAGGAGTGTACAGAACCAGGGTAACCTACCAAGGGCTACATGAGCTGCAGATAGTGGAGCACTATAGGGTGGACAGGGACCTCCTACAGCAAATTTTTGAGCTGTGCCGGCCACGCCTCACACACAGAACTAACAGAAAGGAACCCATCTCAGTGGATACAAAGGTATGTGTAGGTCTAAGAATACTAGCTACAGGTACCTTCCAAAGGCCAACTGGGGATATGATGGGGATTTCACAGGCATCAGCATCCATAGTACTCCACCAGTTCCTGGATGCCATGTCAGCACATGTTGGTGAGCATGTATATTTCCCCATCACCCGTGAGGGGTTGGCCAGCAATATGCGTCTCTTCCACCAAATAGCAGAATACCCTAATGTAGTGGGTGCAATAGACTGCACACACATATGCATTAAAACACCACCAGGTGAGCGGGGTAGGGTCTACATCAACCACAAGGGCTTCCCCACCATCAACTGCCAGTTTGTGTGCAATGCCCAGGACTTAATAATGAATGTGAGTGCTGGCTGGTCTGGAAGCTACCATGATTCCCACATCTGGCATCTGATGCAGCTGTACCAGACATTTGCCAATGGGGATATCCCACATGGTCACCTAGTGGGAGATGCTGGATACGCACGGGAGCCATGGCTGATGACACCCATCAGAAATGCACACACACCCGAACAAGAATTCCATAATGACACACACACACAAACACGAATCATAATAGAGCATGTGTTTGGGATGCTCAAGTCATGGTTCCAGTGCCTGGACACATCCGGTGGAGCCTTGCAGTACTCACCAACTACATGTACCCAAATTGTCCTTGTATGTGCCATGCTACACAATATGATCCTGAAGAAACAGCTGCAGCAGGAACAGCACAGGGCAGGGCCACACAGCCCACCACCAATGCCAAGGCCTGCACAGGTGCAGAGTGACTCAGAGCAGGAACAACATGAGCTTGATCCAGTAGGCAGAAGGAGATGTGCCCAGTATGCCCTGGCCTTGGCAAAGAGGCAATGCATAGCACATGCACTGACACAGTAGGGACCCAGGGAATGACACCTCTCTCCTACTTGCACATACAGTAAAAGGGATGCCAGACATGACACTACCTGTGCTCAACCATGTATAGGGAGTGTACTATGTGCATCTGACATAGGCAGCCCTGCATCCCCACCCTCAGTACTGGGACACCCACAAGGTAAGTGACTCACACATGCCAGTTGGGGGAGGCACATACCCAACAACAGTCACAGCCAGTAGGATAGGTATAGACAAACACAAACAAATGATGTACTATGGCCTCTGAATGAGCCCCATGGGTAACCCCTACCCCAGCCCTACAAAGATAGACTACAGCAGGCCAGCCAGTTGAATGTCAGTTGTGAAGGCTAGGAAGTCAGAAACTAATATGTAGGTATTGAAAGCTATGATCTGTAGTACAATGGTATGCCTCTAGCCAGCACAATAGGTAAGACTACAGACTGAAATTATGTACCTGGCATACCAGTACAGTCCAAACAACTGTGTAAAAGTGTACGGTGTGCCCCACCATCCTATGTACTCCCATAGTAACAGTCAGGTGTGCCCCCCACCCTTGTGTAGAAATGTAGAAACAGTTTGGTGTCCCCCCCCCGGCTAAGCAGAAATGTAGCAACAGTCTATGCCAAATGACTGATGTATACCCTGCAGACACAGCATGCTACCTGTCGGTGTACAGCACAAAGGTCAGCACTGCAGTACAAACCTCCTGGACGTGATCCACACATGCAATATAGATGACCATACTGGGCATGCTCACACACTTAGAGGAATGAAGGTGATGTCAGTTAGCAGCATACTGAAAGCCCATACTAGGCATGCTCACATACTTAAACACAAGAATGCCATGTCAGCAAACGACAGTGGACCAGACATATCTGGCAGTTGCAGTTCTCAGTGCAGACACATGTCAGTATGCACCACTCCTGCCTTGCACACACAGTGGATAGGAATACAGACATATATGTAAGGACAACACACTATAATAAGCCAAAGGTAGACGGACATAGATGTGTTGAAGAGGGTGACCATGACATGGAGACATCTGGGCCTGTCCCACCTAGCACACAGCCAAAGGGCCCCAAACACATGAGCTGCAGGTGTCACTCACTGCAGATTCTAGCCACCAGTATCTGTGTGCATGACAGCGTGTTGCACGTGCCAGCTGTACAACATGACTGTACAAGGAAGATGTCACCTAATAGCTGTATAAACATATCTGTGGCATATGACCCTGTGAGTGCCCACATGTGACATGTCAATCCCAACATGAATGGGTTACGGCCCATGCCCATGCCCCCTCCCCATAGCAGTAACATGACAAGGCTGCTGAGGTCATCCAATGTGAAATACACCTTTGGGAGAGCTGTAGCTCAGTAATCCCCATGGCGCATCCCATAACTGTGTACTGCTGTTCTGATAAACTAGTTAGGTAGTAGTCCTAACCCCAAACTTGGCAACTGTGTGAATGTGTGCATGTGTGCATGTCTCTATCTCTGCCTGTATAGAGAGAAATGCTTTCTAGGCTACTCACACTCAGTGCGGTTCATATACACAACATTGGCAAGGCTGCTGATGTCACTCACCTAGAAATACACCTCTGGGGAAATCATAGCCCAGTAATCTCCGTCATGGGTCTTGTAACTGGATACTGCTCTAGTGTGATAACGCAGTGTGGTAGGTGTTCTAACCCCAGACCTTGCAACTGTGTGTGTGTGTGTGTGTGTGAGTGTGTGTGTGTGTGTGTGTGTGTGTGTGTGTGTCTGACTGAGTAGAGAACAATGCTTTTTAGGCCACTCACACCCCAAACAATACACATACTTGACTTTGGCAAAGCTGCTGATGTCACTCACCTAGGAATACACCTCTGGGGAAATCACAGTCCAGTAATCTCTGTAGTGTGTTGTTTAACTGCATACTGTCCAAGTGTGATAAAGTAATGAGGTAGGTGTTCTAACCCCAAACCTGGCAACTTTGTGTGTGTTGATGTGTGAATCTGTGTGCGTGTCTGACAGAGTAGAGAATGATGCTTTTTAGGCCACTCACACCCTGCACAATACACATACTTGACTTTGGCAAGGCTGCTGATGTCACTCACCTAGAATTGCACCTCTGGGGAACTCATAGCCCATTCATTTCTATAGTGTGTCTTGTAACTGCATAGTGCTATAGTGTGATAATGTAATGAGGTAGGTGTTCTAACCCCAGACCTGGCAACTGTGTGTGTGTGTGTGTGTCTGATTGAGTCGAAAACAATGCTTTTTAGGCCACTCACACCCCGTACAATACACATACTCGACTTTGGCAAGGCTGCTGATGTTACACACATAGAAATGCACCTGTGGGAATGTCATAGCCCAGTAATCTCTGTAGGGTGTCCTGTAACTGCGTACTGCTGTAATATGGTGTAGAACTGTGGAAGGGTTCCATCTACATGCATGGCAGTTCTGGATGTTTTGCATGTGTTGCAATGTCTGTGTATGGAGCAATGCATCATAAGGCTACTCACTCGCAATACATTTTAAATGCTCTACATTGCCAATCCTGCTGATGTCATTCATTGTAAAGTAAAACTTTGGGGAGAAAGCTCTTTAGTAATCCCTGTGGTGTGCCCTCTAACAACGTTATGCTGTAGTGTGATATACACCTCAATCAGGGGTTCTATACCCACACATATCAGCTGTTGATGTTATGTGTGTGTGTCTCACTGTCTGTGTAGGGAGCAATGCATTTTGGCTAGTCACTTGCAGTACAGTTGAAATGCCCTACTTTGGTAAACCTGCTGATGTCATTCAATGTGAAAAACACCTTTGGGAAAAGATGTCTCTAGCAATCCCTGTGGTGCATCTCATAACAGCTTCATGCTCTAATGTGATATAGACCTTGATCAGGGGTTCTATACCCACACATGTCAATTGTTGATGTTTTGTGTGTGTCTCACTGTCTGTGTAAGGAGCAATGCATTTTAGGCTAGTCACTTGCAGTACAGTTGAGATGCCCTACTTTGGTAATACTGCTGATGTCATTCACTGTGAAATACACCTGTAGGGAAATAGTACTTTAGTAACGTCTGTGGTGTGTGCTATAACTGTGTAGTGCTGTAGTGTAATTAAGTAATTAGGTTGGGGTTCTACTCCCAGACATGACAGGTGTATGTGTTTGTAACCCATATTGTGTGTGCCAACTATGGAGGGGGTTTTGCTAATTTATTTTATGGTGGACCTACTATATATCACAATGTCAACCATACAGGGATAACAGATGTAAATTAGCTGGGAGGCTGGGGTGCAAAGCCATACCCATACATGTGACATCAAGGCCAGACAATCCAAGTTAGCAACCCCACTATTACCCTGAGCACACACTCAACTCATGTGTCATATGAACACACATGCCTAGGCAGCCGCCAATACATGGGTAGTACACTGCATATTGACCACTGTTAGTAGCTATGCAGTGATAGCAGTGGGCTACAGAGAGCATGTCACCCTATCCATCTGTACAATATGCACATACATGCAGACAGTGCACCTCTACCATGTTCCCCTATGGACACCTGCACCACCTGTGGTGCCTTCACATGTGACTCATAATGGACATACCATGCCTGACAACGTCCTGTATGGACAGATGACACTGACATCAGGGAATGTTGTCGGCATGCCATCAATGTAGGTGAAGAATAAACCTGCTCCCAGTACCATTTCCTGCCATAGGTGGGCAGGACTGGCACATCCGATGATAATCTGTGTTCACAACATGGGCCAGACACCCCATGTACAGTTCCACTTGTCACTGTACATGCATGTGAGAGGTGTGCACATCCCAGACACCATCCATGTCATGGACTAAGGAACACATGCATGGCATGTGGTGTACAGCATTGGCCACACACAATAGTCACCCAGGTGACTGGATGGGGGATGCAGTATCCACCTGTGTGGGCAAATGCAGAAACTACAGGCCTGAGCCACAATACAGACCATTGTCATGTGGCCTGATGCCAAGGTATACCCATCGCCTACCCTTGTACAGCCTGCTGGCACAGTTGACCACCACACACCTGTGTAAACATGCATCCATGCATGTCAGAACTGGCACCCAGTGTGTTCGTGTGTGTGTTGTATAGTGTTTATGTCCACATCCACGCTCACTACAACCCCCCAGGGCATACTGAAGCATGCTGTCTGATGTGTGACGTCTCCTCGTACTCTTTGACCATATGGCCTCTGTAGGACCCGTGTGGTTCATGTGATACCTGCACATTGATGTGTTGTGGCAATCCCACTAGTGACGAGTTGCACGCCTGACCCTGCCAAGTGTGTCAATGTGTGTGCTTCCCTGTGTGAGTGTGCCTGTGTTGAAACTGGCACCTGTTCTTGCAGACAGGCATGTGTACAACACCTACCATATAGCTACTGTATCCCTGTTGCAGATGTCACTCACCCTCACATATATGTTCTGAGTGCTCCACATCAAGTAACCCATGTGGTGTATCCAATAACTGCATTGAACTGTGATAGCACTACATAGCTGTCGGGGGTTTGATACCCTGTGATGGTAGGTGTGTGACACAAACATGCTTCAGTTTTATACTCCCGCCCCTCCCTGACATGTATTTGCCTCTGTCTGCCTCCTCCACTCCCTCTCTGGTGGATGTGGAGACCCACACCTGCCTTGCTTAGGGAGCAGCACGTGTATTTTATGTGATGTCCATGATCAGCTGATGGCCTCTGCATGAATTGCAGCCCTCCCCTAGCTGATTGCATGTGGAACAGCTGTGGTAACAATCCCATAGCCAATTGCACAGAAACACATTCCAATACCTAGGAACATTATGGTGGTGTTGGGCCTTTTCAGTCACTGTGAGCAGGAACTAGATCTGTTGTTTGGCAAACAGCATCTCAGATGGATTGGGGATTTACCTCTAACAACATACACTGTAGGAAGAGGGCAACAAACAGGAGTGGGATGTGCCTGACCTGACTACAGATTGTAAGTGCTGCTATACTGCATTTGGAGTAATGTTGGTTTAACAGTGTTTGTCTGGATATGCCTGTCATACATGTAGTAATACCTGCCATGTCAGTTCCATGTATATGAGGAATCCCCATCTGCAGGGTCATCTGCAGACTGGGCAGTGTGTTGTGCCTTTGGTTTCATGTGCTATCCACAGTGCATCTCTCTGTGGAATGCAGATGGTAGTGTGAGGATTGCAGTCTGTAGATGGTGAAGCCAGTGACAGTTACTGATTTCATATCCCTCATAGGACATATCTTGCAACAAACACTGTTACAATGGAAAATATACAAGGTTATCACAGCAACATGTTTATACTGGCCCTGTGTATGTGCTGTCAGCCACACCACTGTCAACGTTTGTACATATGGTGTGCATAGAGTGGTGCATATGTGCTGCATGCCATTAATAGTGTCATCATATCTGATAACAAGCCAGTGATATATCAGATTGCTACATGTCATGTATAGTAGGGGTTATATTTCATGACATAAGCTGGACATTCTGTGGATGTTTGTACAGTATTGAGGTCTGTGTAGTGATGGTGAATGTCAGCAGTGTGTGTATTCTTAATATGTACTTTAGCCTGTGTACACACTGTGGTAGATGTCATTGTCCTAGCTCCCCTTCTATCAGATGTTATACGCTGCACCACTGTATGGCACCATTTCACCGTACACATTTGTAGGGACATACACACACATGTCCCATACCACAGACAGCCATCAGACCAAACTGTGTAGCAGCCCAGTATATGTAGGGACATTCTGTGACTGGAACATATGAGGATGGTGTAGAACAGATAGTTCATATACTGTCATATTATGCTAGCCTACCATATGTGTCTGTGGCTGTGTTCACATTGGTTATGGTAATGCACTGTCACACGTGTATCTTACCCTGTGCTGTAACATGGCTGTTGAGCCTGCTATATATGCAAGTATATGTGCAGTCCCCCATACAAGATGTAGGCCAGAGTTGAGCCACTCTGCCTGTAGCCTGCACAGTGCATTGTTACATGCCTAGCAGCATAGTCCACTTAACCAGTGTGATGTCATGTGCAGACACCTGCCAGATGTACTGCTGCTGGGTCTCCCTTAAACGTCATGTATGTCAGACTGACCAGTGGGATGCTGTACAGATGTACGTCAATATCTAGTATGTAGTATGTGTCCACGGCACCCCTGTACCAGCAGTCATTATGTGTCAGGCCAGACAGGAGCGTGTGATTCCAACACCTATGGTGCCAAATGTATACCAGTCATTATGTGTTATACCCACCTGCATGGCTGTCTGCATCCATATTGTCAGGCCTGGTACACATGTGGTGCACTACTGGAATATGTGTATACCTCTGGACTGTACAGGGTGTGCCCGAAGTTCCATACAAAGTGCCTAATATCTCTGCTGCACTCCACAGGGGCATTACATGCTAGCAGCTGTACTTTATAATGATGTCCATACGATGTATTTCAGTAGCCAATGGCACACATGTTGCAAGCCGATTTCAGCATCCACACACACCATATCTGTGAAGACAATCCCAATGATAGTAGCAACAGTCTAGTAATATACCTGCTATACATACCTGACATCTCCTTGCACTATGATATTGGGACTGTAGGAGCTGGGGTACAGCTACACTCCATGTCCAGGACATATGGTGGAAATATATGTACATATACCTATCAGGATAGCCATATATATATATATATATATATATATATATATATATATATATATATATATATATATATATATGATGACATGTGTACTACATTGAATTACCACTGTCATGGCAAGCACCCACTATAAATCCCTACAGCATGTGGCTGTGGTCCCTTCACATTTCCTGTGTGACGGACATCCATCCTGTGTGTGAGCATCAGTGATACAGGCAGCAGGTAGCAATACCTCTCACAGGAGAACATGCGCACTCAGAGTGGACACATTTGTAGGAGGTTCAGCAACTACAGACAGACTGTGGGTAGAGTTGTGTAATGCTTTGCATAGTACTGGTGTTACAGGGTGTGTGTGTGTGTACATACTAGTGTACCTTGGAATGCAGTCTGTCTGCATAGGTCACTACTGTGGGCCTACCTCTTGCTGGGTAGAGGTATGCATATCATGTGTTGTCCGTCCACCACACAAGCCAGCAGTGTGTGTGTTGCGTGCTACTGGTACATGGCTACATCCATGTCTATATCCAACCTCAATTCCCTGACTAAGGGTATGTTGCAGACTATCCGGTAACAGCAGCACCTTGCTTAGTGTATAGCAACAGTGTTCCACATATATGCCTGTGTTCCTGCCTCTGTCCCCCATCTACATACCAAGCTCTGCACATTTGTCATGCTGACGGGGTGTTCTGTAGTGGACTGTGAGTATATCACACTGCCATTGCTGCCATTAGTACACTGCTGTTATATCCTCCTGCACATACACTGGGGCTGGGGCCATATATGTGTGGGCATCACCTACACAACACATGTGCATCCTTATGTACTGCAGCGGCCAGTGTATGTAACAGTGGTATATGGTCCTGTATTAATGAGTCCAGGTGGGGAGCACCATAAATGACCTAGGCTGCTACAAATGTGGGGGTGTCAGGGGTGAGCTGCCGCAAGGTATGTGGATGTACAGTACCGTATACTCCAACTATATTGCAACTACTAACATAACTTGGGGTCCTGCAAGCCTACTGCCCCCTGCAATACAGATTGTTCTGTGTGTTATGCCTCGGTATGTTCTGGGTACAACCCATTAAATTACAAAACATCTTTACCTCCTACGGAGATTGTACAGAGTGTAGTTAGAGGCTGCTGAACTACACACCTGCAGTACATACTGTTGATTGTGTGGTACCCTGTGGCCCAGTCTGTCAGCACTATTGTACATTCTGAAGGGCTTTGCTTGGACTGCAACAGTTGTGAACCTTACCAGACTACTGTATAAGTGTAACTGTGTCACAGTTGCAGTACTCTGTTTACATGGTTGTCAGTATTTGAACAGCTATATGATATGGCATATAGGACCATTATGGTACACAATTAAAGGGGTCCCATGTCTGCAAACCTGTGTGTGGTGTCTTTATTATGACCTTTCTATGGGTATATGTTGCAGGCAATGATTGACATTTGTATGTTTAGCCCATACAGTGTCCAGTTTTTCAGGTGTTAAATTTAGGCATACTGGCTGTTCCATACTGAGTGCACCTCCTACATACATATCTGACTGTACATATATCTGTGTGTGTATGTGTAGTCACATGTATATATATATATATATATATATATATATATATATATATATATATACATATACATATATATCTATGTATATCTGTATCAGCATATATGTGTATGTGTATCTGTATCCTGGGGACATCAACGGCTTCCACATATTACATGTCCTGTGGGAGGCGGACTGTACTTGATAGTGTATTACAGGGCGCAGGTGTTTGGCTGTGGGGGGATGCCTATTCGTACAAGATGTATAGTGTGTGGGGCCTCTCAACCCCATTAACGGTGCATGTGGACATTGGTGTATTTGTCAATCTGCAATTGCCATCCACAGATGTATGGCCATATATACCTATATAGATATATTTACCTGCTTACAGATATATAGGTATATGTGCACAGATAGCGATATATATGCATATAGAGATAGTAAAACAACATATATATTTGAATACATGTGTATCTATACATATATGGGTATGTTGTATCTGTTAACTTGCACTATAGTTACACACGCAGACATCTAGATGTTGGTAAACATTCTCTGCACTGTTGCATGACAGGACTGTCTGATATGTTTCTGAAATATTGTGTATCTGTGTACCTGTCATGGTGTAGTGGTACATTGGTTTGTCTAAGGTGTGCAGGGTCCTTGGTTTGAGCCTTGCCAGAGTTGTTTAATTTGTTGCTGGCTAGAACACATCTCGTTGGATAGAGAGCGATTAAGGCATCATAAAGCAGTTGTAAGCAGGTTTGTGTGTTCTGCACAGCAACAAAATAAACAGGTCCTGCAAGGCTCATAACCAGGACCCTTCACATCATACACAAAGTGATTTACCAGTAAGCTATGGCAGATATGCATAATTATGATGTGCCCACATACATATCATTCAGCCCCAGTATACAACACTACAGGGAATGTATTCCACCATGCAGATGTATTTGTGTGTGTGTGTGTGTGTGTATATATATATATATATATATATATATATATATATATATATATATTCATCACTGAATGGATATCTATATATGTAGATATAGGTATAGACATACCTATATACATATACATCTATATAAATATATATATATATATATATATATATATTTATATATATATATATATATATATATATATATATATATATATATATATATATATATAAGCCAATACATACAGATATACATAGATATGCATACAGCCAACGATATATATGTATATATCCACATGTCCGCATATAGACAGCACTAGGAATGCATATATGTCAGCATATATATGGCTCACATTTCAAAGGAAGAAGTCCATGTGTCCAGAGGCTGGTAGGCCTAAAGTATGTTCTCAACATTATACAATCCTGCAATACACGCATAGAATGTGCAATGTGCGAATGTCAGTATGCATTCGCTCATTGCAGATTTGTAAATTTGGTTGCGGATGCCACTATAGTGGGGATGGAGAATAATTGCCTATCCCCACTGTAGTGCACACTAGGAGTTCATATATCACAGTAGGGGGGTTGTGGAGAGTGCAGGGAGTCATGTCCCCCACCAGTACGATATGTATTCCAACTTGCAGTTCGAGTGTCAGCGAAGGTGCCTGCAAAACTGCAATTCTCTTAACTGTGGTGCAGTAAGAAATGACGGGTTAGTCCTTTCTGTTTGCAGAAAGGGAAGTTCAAAGGAATGATTGTCCCCCTGTCAAAGGTGAACACATATATATCAATACAGGCATATATGGACATACATCTGTAGATGGAACTGGGAACGTAACCACAACATATATGTTCACATGCACCATGATGGGTTTGAGAGACCCAAACAACATACATCTGGGATGGATAGATATTCCCCCCCAGCCAAATACGTCTGGCCTGCAATACAATACCAACCTTAGCAGATCCCATAAGCAGGACCCTACACGACAAGGACAGTACATGTTAACAGTACTCCATCCCACCTGTAGGATGTAAGGCTGGCATTACTAACATATCATGCAGTATGGTCAAGTGACATGTCATGGTTGGGGAAATCCCCTGGGCAGGTGCAGTAAGTAGATGGGATCCCTCATACAATCCAATAGCCTTATAGCCTTACACCTGAAAATGGTAGCACCAATGTTGGCAAGAACATCCACAAACACACCATGTCAGCTGGGAACTACCACCCAGTAGCCTGATGACCGTGGTCTGCAGGGACATGGAACATACCAACAATGAACCCATGGCTAATGTCACTGGTTATCTCAACACACAGGACCCTGCCAATGTTCGACTTGTCAAAGGCAGAGAATACAACCTGAACCCGTTTTACCTCCTCAACCCAATTATGACAGGTGCAGATGAGGGTTAGGAGGTGCACAATGCCTATGTACATCATAGCAGTCTTTTGTACACCATCCCGCTTGTAGGAATGTGTGTAGTTGTTATGGGATCTACCTCCATTCACAGGATATGTATATGCCAACATCCCACAGGCGCCATCCCATTGGCATACAGTCCTTCACAGGTCATAGATGTGTCAATGCCCTCTTCCATGCTTTGAGGTGTGCAGCACTACTGGGGTTGCCATAACTCACTGGGTGTGGCTGTTGTTGACACAACTGCCATAAGTGCAGTTACTGTTGCATCTATCCCCCCACATAGCATTGTCTGACATGTATGGGTAGTCCATTCCAGAGTGTGGTGATTCTCCAGGACAGGGCCCTATCCCTCCATTATGTTCTGTGTAATGTGTTGATTAGGTTTAGGACCCTGGAGCATGTGTTAGCAGAGGGAGTGGGATGTCATTATATGTAGCATGTTCAACTGCTCTGTGTATGACATAGCTGTGTATGCTGGGCAGATGTCAGCTGTGCCTGGGCAATGTGCACTGCAGTGTAGCCACAGTTGTCTGAGATGGACTGTGTATTGCATGTGTTTGAGGCTGGTAATCCCATTAGTGAGGTGTGTGCTGTGTCAGTGCACATGTACAGCATGCATTATGGGTAGGTGCGTTAGATGCGTACATGGCCTACACCTTAGCTATGACATGCACAGTCAATTGCCAAGCCTAACCATACTCACCGACATCTGGCCGCTGCCTTGCTGGTATCCCAGGGGTACCTACAATGACATGGGTTAGAGTTGATGTCAGTGGCAACACCTGTGGCATTGCTACCGGGTGGCTGCAATATTACAGTACAACAAAAGCTGAAGTCCACAGTACTACAGTTCATGCATTACTGCTTATCGGTACTATACAGCAACATACCCCACATCTCACACATGCATGGTCTACCTGTACAGATGCATACAATACTGTAGTCTACTGATATGCCCTGGAACCTTACCTGCATGCTCAATGTGTGGTGTGTGAGTAGCACCCACCTCCATGACCATATAGGTCTGGAGCTCTTGCGGGCGGGCAGGTGCTACCAGGCTGATGAGCAGCTCCTTCACTCTGGTGAGGCAGGAATGGATGTTATGCCTCCCCCTGTTGCAAGGTGGTCACCCCACATAGCAGCGGCACAATGTCGTACTTGCTGGAGCAGGTCGCTGCAATGGTGGCAGACCTGCTCATAGGTTCGGCTGTGCAACCCCACCTCATTCACCCTGTGGACCACATCAGTCCACATGGCTGTTCTCTCCTGCTGGTCCATGCTTGTCCGTGAGAAGAGCAGCTGATAGTTCTGGATCATGCTGGTGATGACGATCTCCTCTTCAGCGGCACTGTATGCAGGGTTTCTCTGGTGTGCCATACTCCCTGAAAGACATAATGATGGAAATATGTCTGAGCAACTCATATGTCAAGTTTACCATGATACTATACACATATCAGTCTCCCGCCACCATATCAGCTCCAACATAATGTTCACACTACGCTACTGGAATGTGTCTGGTATGTGTACCATTGGGCCATATATTGTATTGTACAACACCTTATGCTATGTGGTTATAGACATGCTCCCTGTGGGGACACTGTTTTAGGGCTGTTACAGGGTATTTCACCTGCATGCCATTGTCACTGCCACTATGTTTTCACATATGCATGTGGTAGGCCTGCTATGTGATTGCTACACATCTGCCATTTTGTAGTATTGGGGATATCTATGCATGCTGTTGGTATATTGCATTCCATGCAGTAACCGATGTGGGT
>NC_056732.1:734243413-734264590 GCF_019279795.1 Protopterus annectens
GGTAGTCTTCCTCCAATCTGGGTCTTTTGTCGTCTGGGGTTGAGAACCCTTGATGAGAGTTATCAACCTCAGCCATTTTAAGCATCTGCTTTTAGGCATGTTGGGGCCTTGAGAGGGTCTGAGGACCCTGTTTTCTAGTTTTCATGGCAGCTTTAGATTTAGTGAAGGATTTAGAGAAGGTGGAAGGCCTGAAGACGCCTTCAGAAATGGCAGGCCTCATTAAATTATCAGTTTCCGCCAAGAGTGGCCGGGTGGCCTGCAGTGGAATGGAGACCGAGGAGCCTGCGACCTCGGTACTGAAGTCACTGGTAAAATAGTTTCATCGGTAGTCAGGGCTGCGAGGCGCCGCTGAGAACCGGAGAACCGGTAGTCGGCCTTTAAAGGCTGGTCTCAGTACTCGTGCAGGCCTCGGATGTCGGTCCTGTCTTTACGCCTTTGCTTAAAACTGGTGTCGGTGTATCCATTTACACATGATATTATTAAATTTTTGCCAAAATAATGAAGGGCTTAACTCCTCCCAGCGCTTAATAGTGCGCTTTGTTGAACCTAGCACAAAACGGCAGGCCGAGACGCCGTAGTCTGGCCCCTAAGCAAGGTATACAGAAAGAGTGGAAATCCTTGGCGCGGTATTTGCTTCCCACAAGAAATGCAATTATTAACTTTGTCTGACATCGGGTCTGAGGCAAGAAAAGTTTCCAACGGGTACTTAGCTTTAAAGAAGACTTCGCTGAAATACTTTAAATCTCAGGAGCTGGCCGACCTGCACTTGGCGAACTGCTTCTGCTTCAGGCACCAAGCAAGAAAGACTGAAGAAAATGGTGTCGGCTGCCTCTTTTATACCCCTGCCGCACTGACATCAGGGAAGAAGCGACAACAACCAACGCCGGACCTAGACTTTGGAATTCGGCCGACCGAGGACCCGCCTGACGGCAGGATAACCCATCTGTAATGACTGCAACTGTATGCACGATGAACATCGGGGAGAAGGCTAGTATGGCTTAGAGTAAACTCAGATAGCACTTCAGACATAAAAGAAAGATTAGTTTTCAAAGATACCCTGTCTCGGTTTAAAATAAGATAAGGTTGACCTGCCATAAGAACCTGCAACTCTGATATTCTTCTTGCAGAGGTCACAGCAATCAGCAAATCTGTTCCAATGTTAAGAAAGTACAATTGTGTACCTACCATAAATGTAGATGTTAGAGTGTATTCACTGCTGCAGTCATTACTGTTGGGTTATCCTGCTGGCAGGCTACCCGTAGTCAGCCCGATTCCAAAGTCTAGGTCCGGTGTCGGTTGCTGTTGCCTCTTCCCTGACGTCAGTGCGCCAGGGGTATAAAGAAGCAGCCAACGCCATTTTCTTCAGTTTTTCTTGCCCCAGATGTCAGGTGCCCCTAAATTGGAAGGCTGAAAGAATATGACAATAAAAATACATGCACAGAAATAACATGTCCTTCATCTACAAGCAAATACACCAAAAAGGTTGTATAGGATAGAGAAGTGTAGATAAGCCCCAGCAAAGAAAAGGGGGATGGTGAGTGGGTAACCTGGACTGCAACAGTGAATACACTCTAACATCTACATTTATGGTAGGTACACAACTGTACTATGTTCATCACGTTTCACTGTTGCAGTCATTACTGTTGGGTAGAATCCCAAAGCTGAGGTAGGGTGGCTGGTCTAAATAGGATTTGGAGAGGCTATGAGGCCCTGCAGAACTGCAGTGGCAAAGCCTGCCCTGGACTTAGAATAGAGAGGTAAATGGTAGTGCTTAGTGAAAGTGTGCACTGAACTCCCAAGTTGCAGCCTCCAAGATATCTTTGGTTGGTACTCCTCTGAGGAAGGCTGCTGACGTGGCTGCTGCTCTGGTGGAATGAGGCCTAATGTCCTTAGGCACTGATTTGCCATGTTGTAAATTGCAGAAAAGGATGCAATGGCCTATCCATTTTGAAATAGTCTGTTTTGAGATGGCCTTTCCTTGTGAACTTGGAGCATATGACATCAAAAGATGTTGAGTTTTTCTGAAAACTTTAGTTCTGTCCAAGTAGAATCTTAGCTGCCTGTGTATGTCCAAAGAATGCAGAATTTTCTCACCCTTGTTCTGTGGATTAGGATAAAAAGTTGGCAAGTGAATGGTTTGGTTAAGGGCCACACTGGAAACCACCTTAGGCATAAATGTAGGGTTTGCCCTAAGGGAAACCCTGTCTGGATGGAAAATGATGAAAGGTTCCACAGCCATGAGTGCTTGTAGCTCTGAGACTCGTCTTGCAGAGGTTATTGCCAGGAGCAGAGCTGTTTTCCAGGATAAGAATTTTATATCTGCTGTTGATGCTGGGAGGCAGTGTGAGTTTTTCCAAAAACATAATTGAGGTCCCAGGCCGGAATTGGTGCTCTCCTAGGAGGCCTAATGTTTTTGGCTCCTCTGAGGTATTGCTTTAGTAGGATGAGAAAAGATAGGTGGTTCCGTATTGTAATGAGCTGAAATGGCAGAGGCGTGAATCTTAGATGAGAAGGAAAGGCCTTTGTTTAGCATCTCAGTTAGGTATTGTAAAATCTGAGGGATATTTGGCACACTCGTGTCTATTCCTTATTCCTGGTTCAAAGCAGAGCATCTCTTCCATTTTTCTGCATAAGATTTTCTGGTACTGGGTCTTCTGGCCTCCAAGGTAACATCCATAACAGCTTTTGTAAGTGGAGTGTTCTGAATGGTTACTTTACCCGCCATGCTGCCAGATTTAAGGTCCCGAGTTGGCTGTGCAGGATCTGACAGTTTTGTTGGGTCAGCAATTGAGAGATTTGAGGCAATATCCGTGCTGGACCTTCAGACAAGCTCTTCAGGATTGGGTACCAGTGCTGGCGTGGCCAGTCTGGTGCAATCAGTATCATGCTTGGCTTCTCTTGTCTGACCTTTAGGAGTACCCTGGGAAGAAGAGGCAAAGGGGGGAAAGCATATACTGTTAGATTTTTCCAGCTGAAGGATAGGGCATCCATTTTCCATGCTTGTTTATGATATATCCTTGTGCAAAATTTTTGCAATTGGCAGTTGTGAGGGGAGGCAAATAGATCTATGTCTGGGCGTCCCCATTTCCTTGTTATCATGTTGAAGACTTGTGGATCCAGCTTCCATTCGTGGGGATCCATGAGGTTTCTGCTTAGTTCGTCTGCCAGAGTATTTGGTTTTCCTGGCAGGAATTTTGCTTGCAGGTGAACTTGAAAAGCCAAAGCAGTGTCCCATAAGGTCATTGCTTGTCTGCAAAGGGGGTAGGAATGAGTACCTCCCTGCTTGTTTATGTACCACATGACCGTAGTGTTGTCTGTCTTTATCAGTAGTTGTCCTGGATGAAGCAGGTCCTTGAAGGCTGTCAGGGCATTTTGAACAGCTAGCATCTCTTTTTGATTGATGTGAAGTTGCATTTGGTTTGCAGGCCATGTGCCCTGAATGCATTTTCCTGCCATATGTGCCCCCCAGGCATAGTCGGATGCATCCATTGTCAGTGTCCGTCTGGCTGTGGGTAACCTGAATGGCAGACACCTGTTGTGGTGAGTGGCTTTTGCCCACCATCGAAACTCCTGTTGCAGGCAGGGAATGAGTGCAATTACTGTCTCCAGGCTGTGGCAATGTTGAGTCCAAACACTTTTTAAATACCATTGTAGTTTCCTCATATGCAGTTTGGCATATGGAATTAGTAGGATGCAGGATGCCATGAAACCCAAGGCCTGCAGGATTTTCCTTGCAGATAAGTGGATTTTTGTTGCCAGTGTCTTGAAGTAAGTAGTCAGATGCTTTTGTTTGTCTGGTGAGATAAGCCATCTGGGTAGTTGTGTTTAAGCTTGCACCCAGGAATATTATCTCTTGAGAGGGCACTAGTTTTGATTTCTTTTCGTTTACTGTGTACCCTAGGCCAATTAGTAATCTTTTTACAAACGCCAGATGCTTTAGAAGAATGTTCTCTGCTTGAATTAGGCAGTCGTCCAAGTAGGAATATATTTATATTCCTTTTTGTCTGCAAAACACAATTACTGGTGCCAGACATTTTGTGAAGACCCTGGGCGCAGTAGATAAGCCAAAGGGCAGTGCAGAGAATTGGTAATGCATTGAGCCAGCTATGAATCTGAGGTATCTTCTGCAAGATTGTCTGATTGGGACATGCAGGTATGCCTCTTTTAGGTCCAAGGTTACGAGCCAAGCCTTGTTGCCCAGCATGGGCAGTAGCTGCTGTAGAGTCAACATCTTGAATTTTGGAACTTCCAGAAATGTGTTTAGTATAGACAGGTCCAGTACTGGTCTCCAGGTTTTGTCCTTTCTGGGTACTAGAAAGAGTGTGGAGTAAAATCCTTGCCCCTGTTCTTGTTGCGGTACTTGCTGAATGGCCCTCATGTCCATGAGGGCCTTAATTTGTTTTTGTGCCTCTGCCCATTGATTGTGTGGCAGGTCTGGCATACCTTTTGAACTTGGTAGAGTGTGGAAATGGAACCTGTAGCCTTGGGACACTATGTTCAGTACCCATTTGTCTTGGGTAATCCTTTGCCAATTTGAAGAAAAAAGTGCTAGTTTTCCCCCTAAGGGGCTGCCAATAGAGAAGTGCTTGGATTTGGTAGAGGAAAGTCATTGGGACTGTTTCCTGTAAGGTTGTGTTTTGTCTTCTCCACTCTTGGAGGTAGTAGCACCCCATTGTTTAGGTCTGTATAAACCTTGGGGCTGACCTCTGCCTCTGGGACGCCTGTATCTGCCTCTTTGTGGTCTGTCTGACACTGGAAAGGACCAATTTGTTGAAGGCCAGTTTCTGCTAAATCTGGGTGGTTGTACCTGTAAGAAATCCTTGACTGTCTGCATGGATTTTGCTTTATCCTCCATTTTTTTTCAGTACTACTTCTGCTTTAGTACCAAACAAAGTATCATGCTGTAATGGTGCATCTAATAATTTTGCTTTAACATGATCAGGCAGACTTTGTTCCTTTAACCAAGCATGCCTTCTAATAACAGAACCTGAAAAAGCAGCCCTGCAGGAGGCCTCTAGTGATTCATAACCACATTGCAAAGTGTGCTTTCCCACTTGTTCAGCCGCATATGCAATAAATCCTGTAATTCTTTGTTTTCTGAACATTCAGTATTTGTCAACATTTTCTGTTTAAGCTGTGACATTAAATATTGCTGATATTTAAGCATATAAAACTGACAATTTAAGGCCCTTATAGCCAGGGTAGCAGAAGTGTAGACTCCCCCCCCCCCCCATCTGTCTAGAGCCCTTGAAACCCTATCAGAGGGGACACAGGGTTTTTTGCAGTGGAAGCTTTAACCCCCTTGGGGCTTTGAGATATAGTTTCTGGGTCAGCAGTGGGGTTTTTATACAGGAATTTATGAGAATCAGGAACCCTGTAGTATCTGTCTGGCTTAGCAGGTGCAGGGGGGAGAGAGTCAGGGGACAGGCTGGACTCTGTGAATACATCATCCACAATGTCTAGCACAGGTGGAATAGCTAGGGGTCTGTGCTGGGGAAGAAGCAGAAAATCTCAGCCTTTTCTTGGATTCAGAATAATCTTGGCTCTCCCAGTGGAAATGTTCTCTCACAGTGTGTAAGGTTTCCCCAAAATAATAATCCTCAGGAAGAGAGGCTGAAGGAATGGATTCTTCAGCATCAGAATCCTCATAGGGGAGCATGGAGTAATCTTGTTCAGAAGAGGAGTCAGAAGAAATGGAAACCTGATCAGAAGAATCATACTCTGTCTCTTGCCTAGGCCTCTTATCAGGAGGGGGATGGATACCCCTGGTCAAAGTAATTAAGTCTTCGGCCATTTTGAGCATTTGTTTCTTAGGCATGCTGGTCTGAGTAGGAGAATGCTGTACTTGTTTCTTTGTCTTTAATGATGCTTTAGTCTTTCTCTTTGAAGCTGAGGATGGCTTAATGTATAGCTGTGTAGGTCTGAAAACACCCTCAGAAGCCGATGCCTGCTCAGCGGCTCCGGACCCATCTGAGGGATTGATTTCCGAGGTTCCAATACCTTGAGTATCCAGAGGCCCAGTTGGCTCCACGTGGGAGTCGGAAGCAGCTTGTGGCTCTGAGGTAGCGGGCACCAGGGGCTGCGAAAGCGCCTCACTGAGAACCGGCGACTGGCCTAGAAGAGGCTTCGTCGTCGGTTTTGGACCTCGGATGCCTATCCTTTTCCTTGTCCTTGCGCTTTTTGTAAACTGCGGTCATCGGCTGATCCGACGGCATAATATAGCCAAAGTAATGGAAAGCAAAATCAAACCGAAGCTTGATAGTGCGTTGGTTAAATCTAGCACAAAACCGACAACTAGCAATGTTGTGATCAGGGCCTAGGCAAGGAATACAGTAAGAGTGAAAATCCTTATGAGGTATTTGCTTTCCACAAGAAATACAATTGTTAACTTTTTCTGACATCGGTCTGGAGCAAGAAAAAAGTTTCCCCAACGGAGTACTTAACTTTAATGAAGACTTCGTATCTGAAATTCTGATTTGAAAATCTCAGGAGTCGGCCGACCGGCACTTGCAAACTGCTTATGCTTCGGGCACCGCGCGGCAAGAAAGACTTAAGAAAATGGCGTCGGCTGCTTCTTTTATACCCCTGGCACGCTGATGTCAGGGAAGAGGGGACAGCAACCGACGCCGGACCTAGACTTTGGAATCGGGCCGACTACTGGTAGCCTGCCAGCAGGATAACCCAACAGTAATGACTGCAACAGTGAAACATGATGAACATCGTTAAGTCAGCATGATGAGCTGGATTCAAATGGAGCAACTGTTAGCTTCTCTAACACAAAAGTAAAATTTCAAGAAGAAGCCACAAGCTTACTGGGACGTTTGTTATGTAGCACCCCTTTCAATGAGTTCTCATGTAAAAATGTTTTTGAAATAGGGGGATCCATGGGCAGACAAGCTGAAATGGCACACAAATCTTGTAAAACCAGAGAAACACTAACCCTGAATGGGTACGGATTATTTTGCTGGCACAAACTAAAAAATCTTTTCCATTTGCTTACATATTCTTCTAGTATCAGGCTTTCTTGCCTCCATGCGTACCTGCTGCACATTCGCAGAAAACAGGTGTCTAATAAATATTAAGATCCTATCATCCAGCCAGCCAGCTGCAGTGTTTTCAGGTCGGGATGCAACAAACATCCTTGTTCTTGTGTGAGTAAATCCAGAGTGTAAGGAAGTCTGTGGTATGTGCCCATGGCCAGTTCCAAAAGAAAAGGAGAGTCATGTATGCCATGTGACACAGAATTCTGAAGTAATCCCTTGCAGTCACAGAAGTCTGTTTTTTTTTTTCTTTTTATCCAGAAATCATGCATTTCTTAAGGCTTTGTGCATGTAGATCACATTATCAGTTCACATGACACTATCCAAGGCCAAGAACATTACTTATATGGGCCAGGATAACATACTGGGCTGCCTACTAGTCAGACTTGTCGGGCCCCCTACAGAGATACCTCAGATATCTCTGTACTCTTAACAGGCTTCATGACAGATAATGGAGAATAGCAAGTATCATCCTCAAGCACAAACGTGGGGCATCAATGGACCCAGGTAATTACAGACCCGTAAGCCTGACCAGCCATTTGTAATGCTATAGAAAAGATAACTAATGAATTAATTAAGTAAAGACACAGATAACATATGCACTCTCTACTAAAAAAAACAGTTCAGATTTGTCAAGGGCAGTTCCTGCATACATAACTTGGTTGACTTCTTCGAGAAGGTTACTGTATCAATTGATGAGGGCAAATCAGTATACAGACTCTGCATACTTAGACCTCACAAAGGCACTTGACACCATCCAACATTCGGATATTGTACATAAACTCTTTCAGCTAAATATAAATCTCCACGTATCTCATTAGATAGAAAACTGGCTCATAAACAGAACCCAGGAAATTAGGGTGAATGGGTGTACCTTCTCCAAAAGCCCTGTCACTGGTGGTATACCCCAGGGTTCAGTCCATGGGCCACACAAACACATACATACACCTCTTTAGCATTCACTTCGGAGGTCAAAGCAAATGTTAAGGGATAAAAAAAAAGTAAATGTTAAGGGTATATAGCTGACCAAGTCTGCAGATGACTGTAAACTTGACGCCATCATAAGCTCTCCAGAGGAAACCAAAATCCTCCAAGAGGGTCTTTCTTGAGCCTACAGCTGATGGCAAAGCCATGGACTAAAACTAAGTACCTATAGCTGGTGGCAAAGCCATGGACTAAAACCAAGTACCAAGAAATGTATAATCATATTCTTCAACAAACATGACTTTCCTTGTAACTATCACATTGACAACACACTCCTGAAAGGTGATCCCAAACTCATGGATCAGGGAACCTACATCGACGATGAGGTATCCTTTGATCACCACATATCCACTATTGTAAGGAAGTCCTTTTTTGTTGTACACCTTATATCTAAAGGTATAGCATCCCGTTCTACAGATGTAAACATTCTGTTATGGTCATCTCTCATCATGCCAATCATTGAATATAATGCCCCAGCTGTTATGTATCTGGCCAGACACTTGTCACAACTGCATCGAACACAATGCTTTTTCACTTAAAAATAAAATAAACACAAGGGCCTAAACCGCAAAAAGACTGCCTGAAAGCCTTGCCCCTCTTCTCGGTATTATATAGGCTACTAAGGGGTGGCCTCTGCATCAATTATACAGCCTCAACAGACAATATCCATTCACACCTATTACATAATCTCAAGTTCAATGGTAGCAACACCACTTGAACAAGGTATTGCGATCTCTTTTCTAACTTAAACAGAACATGTTGGAGGAAAAGGTATGTATCGCAGAGAATACCTCTTCTACAGAAATGTCTTCCACTCCATATAAAGTAAAGCACTTCTCTTACTCTATTCTAACATAATCTGGATGAATGGATGGGAAACCACAAATTCACCCCCAGTCTAGCACCCATCTCCCTCATGGATAGGGGAAACGAGTAAGGGTGCCAACATATCCTTGTTCTGCCTGCCTCTGGGTTATTTCTGCTCAAAATATAAAGGCTACAAACTACCATGGGAATGTAAGGCTAGATTCCTTCAAATGGAAATGTTGCCAGAAATATTTATATACCCCAAATACTATTCATAAGATGTTTTCAGAAGCAGGAGAAGTCCGGAAACAGAAAGGAGAAAATGGCAACATATCTTTTGGAAATGTAAATGGCTTTATAATTTCCAAGATGATGTTCAAAGCTTAAGCTAAAAGATTTTAGGTTATATGTAGCAACTGAAGAAAATACTTACCTAAGCTGAACAGGGAATCTGTGGTAACAACTACATACCAGAGTTTTAGCAGTGTTGTTATTATTTGCAGCTAAAAGGGCTACAACTAAAAAATGGAAACACAGTGAAACCAAATATTCAAACAGTTTCAGACAGTGAAACAAATTAAGGAATATGAATCCAGAACTAAGGTTATTCAAAAGAGTAAATTCCATTGGAGTAAATGGATACACTGGGATGATGGGCAGGAAGGGTTACAGAGTACAAAGAGATGCTGTATTAAAAAGAGGAAAACAGATTAGGTTGGTAATATCACTGTGAAGGATGCTGAGGTCATTGAGATAATTTGAGGAGTGGATGAAATATGTCACACAGGAGAGGGTATTATGTTAAAATTACAGACAGGAAGTTTGCCTAAATTTTCTACATAAAAATGGTCCAGCCATCAGTATATGACATGAGTGCAGAACTCTAGGAGGACTGCACTGTTTGTGTGTTTAAATAAAGCAGCTTTGTTACAAAATAGAAAACTCAGTGACAAGAAAAGATGGAACTGTACTGAAACCAGCACACACAATGTTTGAGAGATGTAGTTATCCAATATTATTACAAAAAAAGTTTTCACATGAAGCCACAAATAACAAGCAGGTTGTCAGTATCACACAACACCACACTAAACAAAACACACACAGCTCAGACCAAACACACTCATCTTCATATGCTGAGGCTCAAACTCCCTAGAGAACACCATGATCCTCCAAGAGGGTCTGTCCCAAACAAATAGCTTGTGTCAAAACCATGAACTTAAACTAAATTCCAAGGAATGTACAATGATATTTTTCAGCAAGTATGACTTCCCTTGTAACTATCACATTGATAAAACACCTCTGAAAATTGATCCCATAATCTGGGATCTGGGTACCAATGTAAACAAGAAAACTGCCCTTTGACTACCATATATTCACTATAGTAAGAAAGTCCTTTTTTATCCCATAGTTTATATCTAAAGGTATGGTGTCCAGGTCCAGCAATATAATCATTCCACTGCACTCGGCACTCATTGGGTCACTCGATGAGTATAATGACCCTTTTGGTATGTACTTCTTCAAACACTTATCACAAATGGAATGGCCACAACACTTCCTCACTAAGAAAATCAAGAGTCTAAATCATAAAAAACTATGTGGACCACCTCAAATCCTTATCCCACTTCCCAATATCATATACAAGCTACAACCTCTGCCCTGTATATAGAGTCTCAATAGGCCCTTACTGTCAGACCTATTACACATTTCCCAAGTCCAGGGGTGGAATAAAACACCCACACACAAGGGATCTCAATTTCTTCTGCAACATAAACAGAGCATGTTTGAGGGTTAAGTATATACCAGAAAGAATTCTGCTTCGATGGTGCAGTCTCCAACTAGAGATAAAGTAAAGTATTTATCTTACTGTATTAAAATGTAACTTGGACAAATAGCAGGGTAACCTCAAATCCCCCTCATCATTTAGCACCCTTATCCCTCATGAATAGAGGCAATAGTTAAATCTTTCAACATATCCTGTGGGTTATTTGCACATAAAATAGAAGAGCTAAATTGGGAGTATAAGGCTCACAGATCAATTATCTAGTAAAATATCTATGAATCAGTGCACCTATATGACAGGCATTACTTTCATGCAAGGACACCTATGACTGTCATAAACCAGACAGATTATGACAAACCCTGGTAAGCAGAAACCTAGCATGCTTGCTTCTACAACATTCCTCCACAAAGAAAGGCAACTAAGTTCACTGGACACCCATTATGCAACTGATCAAAATGCTATGCACTTTGTGCACTGAACCCATCAGTATGATTGCCCACATCTTGAAACCACAACATTTATTTTGCTAAATACTTAGCCTTGTTTACCTGGTAAGTACACTAGTTCAGTGACCCTTTTCAGCATGACTTATACTTTTACGTAAGGCATCATGCAGTAGTAAAAGGTTGCGATCAATACAACTAAGACAAGATTGAATTAGCACAGACTGGAATTTACAAAAACATTAGAAATACAGTGACAACAACATTTGAAAAACGGAACATATTCATGAATAACATTCTACTGTACATTCCAGTAGTAACACAAGTATTAATAAAAACAGCAGGAATACAATGTTAAGAAAGTTTAAAAAATTATGCAAATGGCAAGTCTTCATACTGCAAAGTAAGTACAAACAAAATGAGGGCACAGAGTACAACTATTTCAGTAAAATCTGCTTGTTGCAAAAGCAAACATTGAAATGGACTTCAGATGACAAGCAAGAAAAAGCAAATTACTGGATATCTAAATTCAAAAAACACTTACCAGATTTACAGTAAACTGTTTGAAAGAGAATGGTACTGGCAACAAGACTGCAGTAAATGATGTGGTTTCACTTTAATTTAATGCGAGCAAATTGTATTCCATCCATTCCCCCATAGGTTGTCTCTCAGTGGAAGTCATTTACGCACACACTAGCTCCACTGAAGTGTCCTTCAGTCAGCTCAAAAATCCTGGACACTCTCTTCTGCAACCATCCATTCTTCAAAAAGATCTATGAATATTCACAAGCACTTTGCTACTGTAAAAGAAATCATACATAATTATGATATAAACACAATGGCTTGTAAATTTGACAACAAACACTGAAGGAAAGAAAATCTTTCAAACCCATTTTCTCACAGATAAGTCACTGACAATCATTGTAAACAGCAATTATTGCATAACGATATTTTTCTTCTGGAACGGTTTGCTGTTTGTAATTAAATAATAAAGTGACTAGTTAGGCCACACAATAATTATGACCGAGTGCCTATGGTAAACTGCAGCAGCCTTACACGTTACATAACTCATTGAAATCTACTTGCGTCATCTTTACAAATTGTGTTATCCATCAGATTTTGCCTCAAATGGGTGGCCACGGTGGTGCAGCGGTTAGAGTTGCCACCTCACAGCAAGAGGTTCTCCGGTTCGATTCTTGGCTGGGATGCCTTCTGTGTGGAGTCTGCATGTCCTCCCTGTGGTCGCGTGAGTTTCCTCTGGGTGCTCCGATTTCCTCCCACATCCCGACGACATGCAGTAGGTGGACTGGACACTCTAAATTGGCCCTAGGTGTGAGTGTGTGCCTTCTGTGGAAGGTTGGGCACAGTGCTGGCAACTCAACACCGTAAAATTCCACTGACAATCATGAGCGGACAGATGATCTGCTGTGGCAACCCCTGACCGGGAAAAGCCGAAAGAAGAAGATCAGTTTTCAGCTTTCCTTTCACATACTCACCTGTGACTTCACATGTTCCAGTTAAAGACAATTAATCTGCCCTTGCTGGTCACAAACTACTCATTCATATCCTTATATGGTCATTTTTCTTCAAATAACTATATGCTTAGGGCCGAGTTTACTGGCTCAGGTGTAGAACATGCCTGACAGTGCCCACAGTAGAACTTATCTACGGTTTATTTACAGACTCCCTCTGTGGCACCTCTGGTATAGCTTGCAATTAAGCAGCACTTGCAAAACTTTGCTATTACTGCACAGTTCTTGGTAGTGACAGTAAACTGCAACCATGTAAGATACTAACTAAAACAGCAGATCTGTGAGGTAGAAGTAATTTGTGCAGTAAATCCTCATTATATGTGGGCTTTCTTAGTGTCTAAAGTGTGTTGTCCAGCATTCTCAGCCACCGCCCCCCCCAACTTCTGTGTCGGTCTTCACTCTGAAGGACTGTACTGTTAGGCTTATGTTATTATATTACAAACAGCTGGCAAGCAGGCCCTGTAATACAGTTCAAAGTGAGAAATGAATTTAAATTTAAGGGAGCACAAATGTGGAAAGGCTTGAGAAAGATAAAGACAGGTTTTGGTGACAGAAGAGGACAGAGTGTTACCCATTTTGCTCAGATCTAACCCAAAAGCTTTCTGCCCTTCCTACCTAACTAATAGCTTTACAACACATACGTTGATTCCTTGTATCTGCCCATCCTAGCATAGGAATCATTACCTAGCATCTGCCTTTCATACCCAACAGCTTTCCACGGCACAGAAATCTTTGTCTTCTATCATCCCTTCCCACCCAATTCCATTACACAGCACAGGATTCACTGCCTTGTATCTTGTTTTTTCTGCCTGCAGGGGAATACACTTTTTAGCCATTCAGCAATTCCAGTGGAATTCCAGTTGACAATAAAGAATATTGACAAGCGGGCTAGAAGCTCAAACATGCACAAGCAAATATGTATAATGTTTACATATTCAGACATTGTGAGTTTTCCTACCCGAAAACTTTGGAAGGCTATGCGGATAACTGATGTTTCTGATAACTGACATTCGGATAAATCGACTCTCTGCTACAACAGCTTTACACAGCAGAGGAATCATCGTCTTGCATTTGCCTTTACTACCAAATAGCTCTACACAACAGATGAAACGTTCCAGTGCAACAGCTTTACACAACAGAGGAATCACTATGTTGCATCTATCTTTAGTATGCAACAGCTTTACACAGCATGGGAATCATTTTCTTTTTTGTACCTGGCCTTCTGCCCCTAACAGTTTTACAAAACACACACAAATAATTTTCTTGTATCTGCCCTTCCTACTTAACGAACAAAAAAAACTATTCAAACATAAAACATTTTAACATTTATATTAACATTTATATTATCAGCTGTCAGATTTTCACATACACTTATACTATTGTATGTATGTAATTCATTTCAGCATTAGTGTTTTGTTTTACAAGTATGCAAACAGAACAGAGTCTATGTGAAGAATCGCCATGTTTCTTTAAATATTTTGGCGGTCTTTTCCTATCAATTACTTCAATTATTCTATTACATTGTTGTAGTAATATGTGTATATATATCATAAGCTTTTTTATTTAATTGTTCTGATGAAGACTGGGATACAGTCGAAAGCGCTTAACCTGCAATTGTGTGTGTTTTTTATTAAACTTTTGGTGAATACTGTCCTGGTGCACGAGCAGTTTCCATATTCTTCCATCCTTCTGTTCCTGAGTTGTTGCTGTTGGAACACTTGGGTAGAATCCCAAAGCTAAGGTTGGGTGGCTGGTCTATAAAGAGTTAGGATTGGCTAGGAGATCCTGCAGAATTGCAGTGGCAAATCCTGCTCTGGATTTAGAGTAAAGAGGCAGGTGGTAATGCTTGATAAAGGTGTGCACTGAGCTCCAAGTTGCAGCCTCCAAAATTTCCTTGGTAGGTACTCCTCTGAGAAAGGCCGCTGAAGTGGCTGTAGCCCTGGTGGAATGTGGCCAAATGCTATTTGGGACTGATTTCCCATGCTGTGTGTAGCAGTAACGAATACAGTGTCCTATCCATTTGGATATAGTCTGCTTTGAGATAGCCTTGCCCTGTGATCCTGCAGCATATGCTACAAACAGTTGCTCAGTCTTCTTGATATCTTTTGTTTTGTCCAAGTAGAAGCGTAGCTGCCTGTGTATGTCCAAAGAATGCAGATGTTTCTCCCCTTTATTCTGGGGGTATGAATAAAAAGTTGGCAAATGGATGGTTTGGTAAGAGCCGCACTAGATACCACCTTTGGCATAAAGGTAGGGTTTGTCCTTAAAGAAACCCTGTCCTGATGAAAAATTATAAAAGGTTCCACTGCCATTAATGCCTGT
Source organism: Protopterus annectens (assembly GCF_019279795.1). NCBI lineage: Eukaryota > Metazoa > Chordata > Ceratodontiformes > Protopteridae > Protopterus > Protopterus annectens. Next base: position 734,258,322 of record NC_056732.1, read on the forward strand.
AGCTCTGAGACTCTTCGTGCTAAAGTTACTGCCAGGAGCAGAGCTGTTTTCCCATGATAAAAATGTTAGATCGGCTATATTGGCTGGCTCAAAAGTTGGCAGGGTCAGTTTTTCCAAAACAAAATTGAGGTCCCAAGTTGGTGTTGGTGCTCTCCGGGGCGGTCTTATGTTTTTAGCCCCTCTGAGGTACTGCTTTAGCAAGGGATGAGAGAATAAAGGAGGATCTGTGTTGTAATGTGCTGAAATGGCAGCGGCGTGGATCTTAATTGATGAAAAGGATAGGCCTCTGTCCAGCATCTCAGTTAAGTATTGTAAAATCTGAGGAATGTTTGGAACAAGAGGGTCAAGGTTTAGAGCCTGGTTCCAGGTGCAGAATCTCTTCCATTTTTCTGAGTAAGCTTTCCTGGTGCTAGGCCTCCTGACCTCCAAAATGACATCCATAACCGCTTTAGAGAGAGGTGTTACCTGTTTGACTAATGAATCTGCCATGCAGCCAGGTTTAGGGTTTTGAGCTGACCATGCAGGATCGGATTGTTTTGTTGAGTCAGAAGGTGTGGAATTTGAGGCAAAATCCATGGTGGGCCTTGAGCTAGGTTCCTTAAGATAGGGTACACCAGTGCTGACGTGGCCAGTCTGGAGCAATCAGGATCATCTGTGGTTTCTCTTGTCTGGCTTTTAGGAGTACCTTTGAAAGGAGAGGCAGAGGCGGGAAGGGATAAACTTTTAGGTTTTTCCAGCTGAACAAAAGAGCATCCATTTTTCATGCTTGTTTGTGATAAGTCCTTGTGCATAATTTTTGTAGTTGGCAATTCAGTGGGGAGGCAAAAAGATCTATGTCTGGGCATCCCCATTTTTGCGTTACCATGCTGAAGATTTGTGGATTCAATTTCCATTCGTGAGGATCCATGATATTTCTGCTTTGATCGTCTGCCAGAGTATTTTTCTTTCCTGGCAGGAATTGTGCCTGTAGGTGAACTTGGTACATTAGAGCTGTGTTCCACAAGGTCATGTCTTGCCTGCATAGGGGGTAAGAATGAGTGCCCCCTTGCTTGTTTATGTACCACATTACTGTGGTGTTGTCTGTCTTCAATAATAATTGTCCTGGATGGAGAAGGTCCTTGAAAGCTGTTAGGGCATTTTGAACAGCCAACATCTCTTTTTGATTGATGTGAAGATGCATCTGGTCTGTGGTCCACTTGCCCTGAATGCATTTTCCTGCCATGTGTGCTCCCCAGGTGTAATCCGAAGCATCTGTTAGAGTCTGCCTGGCTGTGGGTAGGGTGAAAGGCTGACCTTGTTTAGGTGACATGCCTGTGCCCATCATCGAAACTCCTGTTTTAGGCAGGGAATCATTGGTATTACTGGTTCTAAACTGTGAGAGTGCAGAGTCCAAACACTTTTTAGGTACCATTGTAGTTTCCTCATATGCAGTCTGGCATATGGTATTAGTAGCATGCAGGATGCCATGAATCCCAGGGCTTGCAGAATTTTTCTTGCAGGGAGATGGGACTTTTTTGCCAGTAATTGAAAATATTGAGTTAATTGAATCTGTTTGTCTGGAGTGAGGTAAGCCATCTGGGTCATTGTATTTAAGCTGGCACTCAGGAATATAATCTGTTGTGAGGGCACTAGTTTTGACTTCTTTTCGTTTACTGTGTACCCTAGAGAAGTTAGCAACCCTTTTACAAACGCCAGATGCTGTAGAAGAATGTCCTCTGTCTCTGCTTGAATGAGCCAGTCACCCAGGTATGGATATATTTGAATTCCTTTTTGTCTGCAAAATGCAATTACTGGTGCCAGGCACTTTGTAAAGACCCTGGGCGCAGTAGATAAGCCAAAGGGCAGTGCAGAGAATTGGTAGTGCATTGTACCAGCTTTGAATCTGAGGTATCTTCTGCAATTTTGTCTGATAGGGACATGCAGGTATGCCTCTTTGAGGTCCAGAGTAACGAGCCAAGCGTTCTTGCCCAGCATGGGTAGAAGCTGCTGTAATGTCAACATTTTGAATTTCGGAATATCCAGGTAAGTATTTAGAATTGAAAGGTCTAGTATGGGCCTCCAGGCCTTGTCCTTTCTGGGGACCAAGAAGAGTCTTGAGTAAAATCCTTATCCTTGTTCCTGCTGTGGTACTTTTTGGAATAGCTCTCATGTCCATGAGGGCTGAAATTTGTTTTTGTGCCTCTGCCCAATGATTTTGTGGCAGGTCTGGCATTCTTTTTAGCCTTGGTAAAGTATGAAAGTGGAACCTGTAACCTTGAGACACAATATTTAAAACCCATTTGTCTTGAGTGATTGTTTGCCAGTTTTGAGAAAAAAGTGCTAGTTTTCCCCCCAAGGGGGCTTCCAAAAGGGAAGTGCTTGGCGTATGAAGGGGAAAGTCATTGTGACTGTTTCCTGTAAGGTTGAGACTTGTCCTAACCTCCTTTTGGGGTTCAGGTACCCCACTGCCGTTGTCTGTTTGAGCCTTGGGGTTGAGATCTGCCTCTTGGGCGTCTGTATCTGCACCTCTCTGTGGTCCGTCTGCCACTGGGAAGGACCAATTTTTTATAGGCCAATTTCTGCTAAATCAAGGTGGCTGTACCTGTAAGAAATCCTTGACTGTTTGCATAGATTTAGCTTTATCCTCCATTTTCTTTAACACTTCTTCTGCCTTAACATCAAGCAAGGTATCATGCTGTAAAGGAGCATCCAATAATTTTGCCTTAACATGATCAGGTAAACTCTGTTCTTTTAACCAAGCATGCCTTCGAATCACTGAACCTGTAACTGCGGCCCTACAAGAGGCCTCTAGAGAATCAAAACCACATTGCAGAGTATGTTTTCCCACCTGTTCAACTGCATGCAATAAATCCTGCATTTCTTTATAATCAGGAGCTTCTGAGCTTGCAAGCATTTTCTGTTTTAATTGAGCCATTAAATATTGTGAAACTGGCAATTTAAAGCTCTTACTGCTAAAGTTGCAGAAGTGTATACTTTCTTCCCCCATCTATCCAAAGCTCTGGAATCTCTGTCAGAGGGTACTGGATTTTTTGCAATGGTTCATAGGTTCATAGGTTCATAGGTTCATACTAGGCTATCTGCCCGAGGGCATTTACAAGCCTAGCCCATAGTTTTGTGGCTTACGCCACCCCTTTAGTATGGGGAACTATACCCATTATTTTGCTGTGCCTCTGTTGAACAGTGACACTGAGGTAATCCCTGGGGTATATCTGCGATCTCCCATCCATTGGTCAAGATTTCTCTTGAACAAGGCCAGCGAGGTGCTCTGCCTCACATATACCGGGATTTTATTCCACAGCATAGGAGTCTTTGGTGATGAATCTATCCTCCAACGTCCTATTAATAGCCGTGTCGAGGTTTAAGTCTCCCCTTGTGGCTCTGACGGATCTAGATTTTTTGAGGTGAAGCATATTCATCAAATCTGGGTTTGACATGGACTTGTATGTTGAGCAAAGGTCACCTCTGAGCAAGCGGTGCGACTGAATAGAGCTGGAGTTCTTTCAGTCCGGGCAGCATAGGACAGATGTTTGAGACCCTTTATCCTTTTGGTGAGGAACTTTGTGGCCTCTCCAGCTGCTGCAAGTGTCGGTCAGATACATTCAGATGGGGCATTGTACTCAATCATTGGTCTGATGAGTGATGAGTATAGGGAGACTATGACCTCCCTTGATCTAGATGAGAATCCCTTCATGATAAGGTGGGCAATGTAGAAGGTCTTCCTAACTACTTTAGCTACATGGGTGTCGAATGACAGACTACTATCAACCTGGGTCCCCAGGTCCCTGATAACTTCTTCTGTACTCAGTGGATTGCCACCTATTTGGTAGCTAGGGGTAACCTTGTTTTTCCCGAAGGGTATGACTATGCATTTTTTGGAATGCAAAATGGAAGCCTTAACCCCTTTTTGACCCTGGGAAATAGTTTCTGGATCAGCAGAACGGTTTTTATAAAGAAACTTGAGAGTCACGAACTCTGTAGTACCTATCTGGCTTGGCTGGTGCAGGGGGCAAGGAATCGGGAGATAAGCTGGATTCAGAGAACACATCATCCACAATATCTAGCACAGGCGGAATAGCCAGGGGCCTGTGTTGAGGTAATAAAAGGAAATCGTTGAGCCTTTTCTTAGATTCTGAGTAATCCTGACTTTCCCAGTGGAAATGCTCCATCATGGTATGTAAAGTTTCTCCAAAAGAATAATCCTCAGGAGGAGAGGCTGAAGGGATAGATTCTTCAGCATCAGAGTCCTCATAGGGGGGTAGAGAGTACCCCTGGTCTGAAGAGGAATCGGAGGAAATGGAAACATGATCAGAGGAATCATAGTCTGTATCCTGCCTAGGCCTTTTCTCAGGAGGGGGATGGGAACCCCTGATTAGAGTAATGAGGTCTTCGGACATTTTAAGCATCTGTTTCTTAGGCATGGAGGCTTGTCCAGGAGAATGCTGTACTTGTTTCTTTGTCTTTAGTGGTACTTTTGTCTTGGCTGTAGTTTTAATGGTAAGCTGTGAAGGTCTGAAAACACCCTCAGAAGCCGATGCCTGCTCAGCGGCTCCGGACCCATCTGAGGGATTCGTTTCCGTAGGCCCAGTACCTTGAGTTTCCAGAGGCCTAGTCTCCACGTGGGAGTCGGAGGCGGCCTGTGGCTCTAAGATAGCAGGTGTCAGGGGCTGCAAAAGCGCCTCACTGAGAACCGGCGACTGGCCTAGAAGAGGCTTCGTCGTCGGTTTTGGACCTCGGATGTCTGTCTTTATCCTTGTCCTTGCGTTTTTTCCGTATTGCGGTCATCGGTTGATTCGACGGCATAGTATAATTGAACCTTCGGCCAAAGTAGTGCAAAGCAAAATCAAAACGCCTTTTAATAGTACGTTTGTTAAATCTAGCACAAAACCGACAACTAGTGATGTCGTGATCAGAGCCTAGGCATGTAATACAGTAAGAGTGGAAATCCTTATGAGGTATTTGCTTTCCACAAGAAATACAATTATTAACTTTTTCTGACATCGGTCTGAGGCAAGAAAAAAAGTTTCCCCAATGGGGTACTTAGCTTTATTAAAGACTTCGGATCTGAAATTCGACTTCGAAAATCTCAGGAGTCCGGCACTTGCGAACTGCTTCTGCTTCGGGCACCGCGTGGCAAGAAAGACTGAAGAAAATGGCGTCGGATGCATCTTATATACCCCTGGCGCACTGACGTCAGGGAAGAAGCGACAGCAACAGACACTGGACCAAGACTTTGGAACTCTGGCCGACTGTGGGACCGCCTGATGGCAGGATAACCCAAGTGTGATGACTGCAGCAGTGTAACACGATGAACATCTACAAGAAGAAATCTAATAAGAACAGATCTAAAAGAAAGGCTTTGCATACTTTTAAACTTATTAAAAATAAAGAGTTTGAGTTCTAAATTAGATTACAGACAGCAGCTTAATCACCTACCATGTCAAAATTGTGAGACAAAAGAAATTGAAGTCACTGGTGTAATACAGGGATAATATCCTTTAGCAGCCTGATTTTTATGCATTTATTTACTACTTTATTTGTTTGTTTTTTACCATGTTGCCCTACTCAACCAAGATGCATTTTCATAGGTGGACAAGAGCAAACTAGAAATGCATTAATATACAAGAAATGTATACATAACAATGGTAAATAAAAGTAACTAACTACAGCAAGGAGTGCTGGTACAAATACTACTGTAGAACTGAACTGTTTAAATTCATGATATCCAAGCTCATCTGCATACGACATAAATAACAAAAATCGACTTCTTTTTGTACATTCCTTTTGGATTGAGACACTGTGTAGAAGTGAGCATATGGACTACTCTAGTAGAGTAGTTAGATTTTCTGGCCATTCGTCCATGTAAATTGCAACAGTTCTGGAGGGTAGAGAGTCTTGAAAAGCCTGCAGTGCTAGGAAGACAGCTTTTATCTCCAAGACATTTACATGCATGTTGGCCACGTTGGGGGACCATGTGCCTTGCAGTATATCCACCACAGGAGCTAATTCTTGCAGGCCTGAATCACCTTGATTTGGCTGCATAAAGGTTGGTGAAGAATAGGCGGAACTTGCGTATTATCGCAACCAGATTTGTCAACTGAACACTGGCTGCTTCACGGTCGTTTATTCTGTCAACAACTGTAGTCAAAGTGCATCGTACTGTGTGTACATGTCCCACAAATATGTGTTGCCTTTACTTTTATTTAAAAAAACATAGGGCAGGATTCACGAAGCCTCCGTGTAAGAGTTATAACTCATACACGGAGGCCTTT
>NC_056732.1:734265090-734412921 GCF_019279795.1 Protopterus annectens
ATGCCTCTTTATATACCCCTGGCAGACTGACGTCAGGGAAGAAGCAACAGCAACCGACGCCGGACCAAGACTTTGGAATTCGGGCCGACTTGGGACCATACATGGCAGGATAACCCAAGTGTGATGACTGCAGCAGGGTGAACACTCGATCATCTACATTTATGGTACGTACAAAACTGTACTTTCTGCTAACTCTTGTTTTAGACCATTTAATATGCAGCCTGGGATGTTACCAGTCCCACTAGAGGCTGTGTTTTTGGCCTTGCAGAATGCAGTTATGACCTGCTGTTTGGAGATACTAGGCAGAGGACTGGTGACAGACATGTTATGGGGCATGATTGGTGGAGACGATGGGGGGGGGGGGGCTGAAATTTTTGCCAAACCTGTCCACTAGCAGGTTAGTGATGTCCTCTGGTTCAGTATGAGTGGTACCATCCACAGCTAGTTTGTCACAAAGGTGGGCCATTCCTTTTAGATTTCGGCCATAGCTAAAAATGTTTTGTGATTTTCCTTGCCTAGGGATGCTAATTTAGTTTCGTAATTAGTGTTAGACTTTACAAGATGTCTAATCTGCTTGTTTGTGCTTTGGAGGGAGTACTTCCTCTGCTGGGAACCATTCCCTCTTGTTTTTTGACAGCAATTTATTTATCTTATTGTGTAACCTATTTATGCTGGATGTCCACCAGGGTAGCTTATTTTTTCATGAGGATCTTGATTTAATCAGTTTTGGTACGGCTGAATTTATACATTTATATAGGTGTTTTATACAGAACATTTGTGTTTTACCTTTGTATACGGGTCATTACTGTCAATCTTGGCAGGGGGTTTGAAACTATTGATGCCATTGCTCAGTGGGCTATAGTTTGCTCTGGAGAAATTTTTTAACCTTTTTGCTCCTGAAGGTGTGTTGGGCATAGTCTTTTTTATGAACGAGACTGATCTATGATCAGACTTTACCAAGGAGGGCCCCGCACAAGGGGTGGTGCAGTGATCCCCTATGTTGATGAGCACTATGTCAAGGATGTTACAGCCCTTTGTAGGAGTGCTGACTGTCTGCTCCAGAGCATTTCTTTTACCAAAGTCGAGGAACCTTTGGGTGAGAGCATTTGTGCTCATATGTTACACAGTCAGTGGAACGATAATTAGTCACCCATGACCAGGGTATTTGGCTGTACTGTGAGTGACTCAAGTAGGTCCAGGTATGCTGTGTGCTTTCCATGGTACATTGTGGAGGACCTGTAGCTAACAGTGATGTGGAGGGGGGGGCTCTTTCCTACAGTTAGTTGGATGTGCAGTAACTCTAGGGAGTCATACTATTCAACCAGTCTTGAGGTGTATTTGTCTTTAATGATGTATACTCCCCCCTTTATTTTTTCCTTGTTCATTTTGTGATCTGAACGTCTGGAAGGCATTATAGCCCTGGATGGCTGGGGTACTCTGTGATGCCGTGAACCATGTTTATGTGACTGTGCACATATCAGCATCTTCCTGGGTGAGAAGTGCATCCAGTGAGTGCAGTTTTTGATTTAGGCTCCTAGCATTAAGCAGTATAACCCTGAGATTGTTTCTAGAGGATATTTTTATGTCAGGAATTCTGTTCTTATGACATAGCCTGAAAAAGACACTATGGGGGGAGACGAGTACCTTTGCCAGCAACCTACAGCCTAGATGTGACGGGTGAAGATCTTATTTGGCAAAGCAGCATGGTCTGTCAACCGTATCATCCCTGGCTGTCAGATACTGGATCCTCCTGGACTGATACCAGAAGCTAAGCCAAGTCAGTCATTTTTTTGTTTGTATTGTGACATCGTCCTGGGTGAGGGAAGACAGCTGCTTAGGACTAGGGACATACCTGCCTGGGACACACAGTCTGAAAGCTCAGTCATGTCTCTCTTCATATAGTCCATTGAGATACAACTTGAGTCATTCACTCCAGCATGGACTATCTTGAGTCATTCACTCCAGCATGGACTATGACAAAATCATAACAGTACCTGTTGTTGAGAGACTTGAGTGCATGCGTGGTTTGGCGGATCCTGGTATCAGACGGGCAGCTGACCGTGACCTTCTCCTTGTCCAGCCTAGTGAGTAGGGCATCTTTGTGTCTCACTGTGGAGTCACCTATGACCAAGACATTTGGTTTAGATATGCTTTGCCTTAGAGGCTTATTGAGTGAAACACTGATGCATGTGTTATGTATAGTGGGTGCTTTTAGGACTGTATTGTGAGCAGAAGGTTTATGTTTGTGAGGTCTCTGCTCTTTTGGTATATTTCTAGTGAGTACTTCAACATATACTGGTTTATGTGTTGTGTGCTTGGTATGTGTGGAAGGTGGAGTGTGGGTGCTGACATCCTGCTTGGTATGTGTGGAAGGTGGAGTGTGGGTGCTGACATCCTGCTTGGTATGTGTGGAAGGTGGAGTGTGGGTGCTGACATCCTGCTTGGTATGTGTGGAAGGTGGAGTGTGGGTGCTGACAATCTGCTTGGTATTCGGTTTGTGAGAGAGCGAGAGCATTGATTCCAGATTCATAGTATAGATACATCTTTCATATATTGTATTTGTATGGTTTAGGAGTAACAGGTTGTCTGTATACATGAGGCAATTGCTACATTGCCTCAGGATGCCCATGTCTATCAAGCTGACTGGAGAAATAGTGGGAAACTGACCTTCCATTTTGTCATATGTGTTCTATAGTAAGTAGTTGAGGATAGGCTAGATGGGCTAGGTTCTGCTGTAGAACTAGTAAAATCAGCTAATCCATGGGAGGTTTAGGGGTAGAAACCTGTGCCAGTGTCTCAAGCGTAGCTGGGTTGCTTTCTGGGCAGCAGTGTGCAACTGTGCTGTGCGCCGAGATGCAAGGAAGCTTAGGAGGGCTCCTTAGCAGTTATCTAGGGAAAATTTTTGACTTTTTTAAGCTTTTGCATCTAACATGTTAACTCCCATTGCATGATGTGCAGCTATGCGCAAATGCTGTGCTAAATATCAGTTAAGTAAAACAGTTTTTAAACAATCCATCCTATAGGAAAGCCCAAGACTAAGCCTTTGTTCCAAAAATCCCCAACTCAGCTGTATATTGCTCTATATCATATAATGTAAGCAACATTACATAAATTATTCAATTTCTGCCCTTGTTTCTTGTTTAAAAAAAGTCTTTGCCTATGTCATAAGTGATGGTTTAATAATCATGCATTTATATAAGTGAAAATAAACCACACCAGCACAATCTCAGTTGCAGGCATTTTACATCACAAACTATTCTGACACTCTATGAGTTACAAACATTATACATCACTTATCTACCCAATCATTTTCAGTCATACGTTACATAGCTCATTTAAGTCCTGCCTTCTTCCTGTATTTTCTTTCTCTTTGCCTGTACTTTGCCTTCCCTGTCGAGGATTGATACCAATCACTAACCTGTAGTCCAGCTAAATTCTTGGCGTCTTCCCATTCTGTCATCATTCCCTCTCTAGTTATTTGCTCCCAATACCTTGGTTCCTTTGCCAGTTTTCTCCAATAAATTCCAACCCCCTTTTGTCTGTTGTTTATATCCGTAATTGCAGTCATCCCTATCAGCAGAATCTCCTTTCTCCATTCCCTTGTTGGCTTAGTTCATAGGATACTTTTTCCTACTTTATAGATATAATATTCCATATGATTATTGTTCTCTTCAAAGGCTTGCATCCAAAATCCCAGTCTCTCCTTTTTCTTGAGCCCCCCCCGCCATTTCATCAATTTCCCTTTCTACTTTGAATTATAGTTTTCTGCTTGAATTGTATACAAGAGCCTTAGCTGTGTAGCTCTGAAATACCCCTTCAAATCTTTTGATCCCAATCTGCCCTGTTCTGCTGGAATAATCATCTTATCCCACTTGACTCTTGCCATCTTCCCCTCCCAGATAAAGTCCTTCAGCTCTCTGTTAATTGCTATCAACAACTTCTCCTCTGGTTGATAAAAATCTGCCTGACGTGTATAACACTAATGGGACTAAAAACATTAACTGCTTGTATCTTATTATCCATATCCATGTAATGTTGGAAGCGCTCCTTGATATTCTGCTTCACAGGCTTCGTAGTCTCACCCCTGCTCCTAAAAAAAAAAAAAAAAAAAGACTGGTTTTACAAAGTCCCTGAGGATCAGAAATTGTTTACAAGAATCCATCTTCTGACCGTGCAGTGATTTCTCTTTGTGCTGACAAATTTTGTAAACCAATTCCTTCCTTTAAACAGTTGCCTTCAGATAAGGATAGTAGGGCTATGGGCAGGTACTGTAAGAAGGTGTATACCTCTGCCGCCTTAGCCTTCAAGGCCATAAATTATCAGACCCATATGACCCAGGTATGAGTTCTGCTTTCTAAATCTGTGGGTGTTTAGGCTGACATGATTCACTCTGAAGCTAAGTCCTTTGACATTCCGTTATTAGGTTCTGCTTCACAGGTAGCTTGTCATTCCATCAAATTCAACTATGTTGTGCTAATGTGTCTTCCTAGCTCAGCTATGTCAGGGTCAGTTATCAGGAGGTATTCCTAGCTTAGGTTGCAGTCACTTCCTGATGATATCTAGGCCAAGTTGTTGGACTCTCCATTGGATACCCAGAATCTGTTTGGCACTGCTGCTGCAGACTTCTTTGAAACTTTACAGGATTAAGTGAGGGTTATGCAGAACCTTAAACAACATTTTCTCTAGCCTAGCCATATGTTTCGAAGGAACTACCTTTCTAAGACGCCCTTTGATCGTAAGCGATCCTTGATCAGCAAGATTTTCTCAGCATGTTGTCTGAGAAGCTTGCTCAGGATTCTAAAGGGAAGCAATCCTCTTTTCCAGACAAATCTTCCTCTGTCTTGACATTCATTCCTTTCTTCGCCTTGGACAGATTCCTTTTTCTCTCAGGTTAACACCCCTTTCCAGGTTTGACAACATATCACTATGGATTCTTGGATTCTTTGTTATATGAACTGGAAATCCCTTCATCATTTATTAGGGATTCCTTAGCCTCCTCCTTGCCATCTGCCTCATATTCCTTCTCTTCATCAGGAACTTTTGGCTCCAGGAACTATTCAGTCAATTTCTCTGTCCCACAGGGGAAAAGGATTCTACTCCAGAATGTTTTTCATCCCAAAAAGGGGATTCTGCCAGTAAAGTTGACTGCAGTTAGGGGTACAGAGAATAGACAAGAGGGAGCTGGAATTTACTGGCAAAAACTGGCAAAGAAACCAAGCTAGTGGGAGCAAATAACTAGAGAGCGAAAGGTAATAGAATGGAAGAGGCCAAGAAGAGATTTGAACTTTAGACTAGAGACTGCCTTGTCTATCCAGGATTGATATCAGAGTATAGGCAAAGAGAAAGGGATAAGGGAATCTCAAGTGAAAGACCTGCTCTGATATTTTTTTTGGTTCAATCTAGAACATAAGCTGCTGTTACAAAAAGGAATAGTTAGCAGGGCATAAAATATTGAACAATAACTATAGGAATCAATCCAATGAGGTTAGAAAAGATTTGGAAGAGTATGGATAAGCAGTTCATAAGGAAACAATAAGAGAAATTTGCATGGCCCCTGAAATGCACCAAAGTCTATAAGATTAAGGATTTTTGCTTGGAGGTGTTTTCATAGGTATTTTATACACCAGTTAGTCTCCGAATGTTTTTTCCCCAGGTAGACGGCAAATGCTGGAGGTGTGATGGGGAAGAAAGAGATAACTGGGAACATATGCTTTGGGAATGTAATGAGTTATCATTTTTACAAAGTCTTGTATTCCCCTAAGTAGCTTTTTCAAAATCCTGTGGCAGATCTTGTGGTGGTGTCTCAAGGTCCCAAGGAAGCTAAGGGGAGTATGTCTAGAAGCCATTTGCCAAGTGAGATAGAAGGCAGAACCTTTGACAGATTTGGCAAGAAAGTTTACAACTCTGCCATCCTAGTCATGAGAGCTCCCAGTTTGCAACTCCTGTTCCCAGGTTGCTAAGCATTATGTACATTGTGGCTTTGATGCTTTAGAAGTGTCAAGCAGGGTGACTGCATCTGGGTCATAGGCATGCTTGGTTAAGGGAGAAGCCTCTTCCAGAACATGTGAAATCAGAGCTTTTGGCTGCACTTTTGAACAAGCAGTTTTTGTTTGGACCTAAGCCTGAAACAATTTTTCAAGAAACTGGAGGACAAGGCTAAATTCATGCAGACTGTCAGTGCTTTGTTGCAGGCTCTGACCAAGGAAACATGCCTAGCAAATCCTAGTCTCAGAGGCACAGCAGTAAGCAGCCATGACTCAGCTGGACACCTTCCTCTCCCCCTTAGTCCATGTCCCACCCCAACCCTTACCTCCCCAGCTCCTTTAAAACTAGGAGGAAGACTGTCACATATTTTTTAAAGGAATGGACAAACCTCACTCAAGAGCAGTAGGGCCTACACATAGTAAAATCAGGTTACAAACTGCAATTTGCCTCACTTCCAAAGCTGTTTGGTATTCCTTCTGTCCCAAAGGGACAACTGAAGGAGGCATTAGTACAAGTTGATTTGTTGCTAGCGCAGGGCTCCGTAAAACCAGTTCCACTAAAAGAAAATGGCAGGCTATTAGTTAATACTGTTTCTAGTGCCAAGGAATAAAGGAACCTGGATGCCTATCTTGAATCTGTCACTGCAAAAAAGTTCATGCTAGTCCCCAAATTCAGAATGTTTAACCAACAAAAAATTCTGCCCGTGTTATCACCTTCATTCTAAACCTAAAAGAGGCATTCTTCCACATCCCCATTTCAAGAGTTCATTGGAGGTATCTCCCCCTTCAGAGTAGGTGGGAAGCATTCAATTTTCTGCTACGCTCTTTGGCTAGTGTACTGCACCTAGACTTTTCACAAGGTGTCTAGCTCGAGTAATTGCTTCTGCAAGCCAAAGGATGTTGAAATTTACCCCTGTCTGGATGTTTGTCTGATTCAGGACAAATCTGTCAGGCATCAGCCTTTCACCTATGACTATTTTCTCAAATCAAGATTTTGCCGTTGATGTAATAAAGTCAAATCAGGCTCCAACATTAAAGCTGATGTTCCTGGTTGCTAGACATGGGAAAATCAAATGGCTTTCCTTCCGGAGGAAAATTTCACCTTCCAGACTCAATACTTCCAGACACTTTTCAGCCAAATAGCCATCTCAGACAGAAGAGTCCTGAGAGCCTTGCAGTAAGTGGCATCATGCATTTTAATGATTCCCCAGGCAAAATTGCATGTGAGGAGGATTCAGTGGTGCCTCAACAATTTGTGGTGTCAACACACACTTCCTCAACCACAAGATGCAACTTCTCCCTTGCCTAGGTAAAGAATTAATGTGGTGCATCTAAGCTTTCAATTCTGGCCAGAAAATCAAATCTTAACCCCAGATGCTTCAGACCTGGCCAGAGACGCACATTCTGTCGGTTTACAAGTTCAGAGAAAATGGGACCAAACTTACCCAAAATGTCATATAAACCTAAAGAAATGTTGGTAATTCTCAAAAGCATGGTACTATTCAAAGAGCGTTGGAACCCAGGAGTTCTCTTAAAGACTGAATACACCACAGTGATGTGGTACATTAGTAAACAGGGAGATACCCACACTTACCTTCTGTGCTGCTTAACTATACAGTACTGAGAAGTGGCTCAGTCCAAAGTTCTGCATCTGATGAAAATCCACCCCCCCCACCCCCCCCCCCAAAAAAAAACTCTATGAAAGCTTTGCAAACACCACTAAATAAAATTGTCACAAATAATTAAAATAAGTGCTTTCATCCCAAGATTTTCAGGACTACTTCAGATGTTAAATACCACATCTTCAAACCTTTTAAATAGCTCTCCATTAAAATCACTAGACCAAATAATTATTTGCCTTAAAGAAAAATACAATTTAAAATAGAATCTAAATCTCCTGCTTCAGCACAGTATTCAAACTAACCAAGTCATTAAACTGTCTATATCTGTTTATTATTACTTAAAAATAGAACTTATGAAATTAAATAATTAACAAATAATGAATACATATAATAAAACATATATATTAAATGTTAAGTAAAGACTAGTGCTTTATAAAATTGCTACCCATCCAAAGCTTTTAATTTTAGAATGCATGTAATTGAGCTAGTCATTCAAACCAGGCCAGCTTTTCCCCCCGAACCAACCCACAAATCTACCAATCACAGGGGGACAGTGGAAGGGGAGGAATCACCCACTTTGTTTGATGAATTGAGCCAGAAGGAGGCTTTTGAGCAGGAAATGGAAGATGCTATGCTTTTTTGAACTTATAACATGGCTGTGGCGTTGAATATTGAATAGGGACAGAACGACTTGAGTAAGTTGGACATTATTATTAATGAGGAAGGAGACTTTAAACATTTATATTTATTCTTCCTTCAAAATAGACATTACCTTGATTAATTTATTGGATAGGAGGTTGACCTATGTTCCTGCTAGACCTGCAAATATAGCAAATGTGTTATTAGAACTGAATCACTTTGTGAGAAAATTAAATTTTGCTATTATGTTTAACAAGCTTAACCCTGCTGTGTCCGTTTGCATTCTTCTAGCACTTTTAATCCACCTTTACATTCTAGCCTGCTTTTGTATGAAAAGATTTGTGAAATTGATCTGCGGGAATGTTTAAAGGTAGGAAACGAAAGCAAAATATCACTGCAATAGAGAGAGACCACTTAAACAAGTTAAGAATTTCCAATATAAGGGTTATAAAACTGGACGGGGGGGAGGTTTGGTTATGATGGATACAGATGATTATGTTAATAGGATGGAAGAAATGTTATAGCAGGGTACAGTTGGAGTAGCATCCATTAATGAAGTGAATATAGCCTATCTGGGTATTTGGAACGAGTCAAATGGCATGTTTATTGAAGGATCTGTTACAATAGATAAATATAATGTATTGTTTCTTACCATTCTTGTTTTTTTTTCGGCATCCCTAAAATTCATAAACCTAGTGAAAATCCTCCCATATGCCCTGTTGTTGGTGGGAGACGATCCATTACTTCCGCCTGTGGAAAATTTTTGGATTTTAATTTAAGGAAATTCCTGGAGGATGAGAAACAAGTTTGTAAAGATTCCTGGAAAATATTTACTCCATTGGATTTTCATGGAAATTATGCGTTTATTACAGTGGGTATTAAGGATCTTCATGTGGTTATTCCTCATGACAAGGGCACTGAATGTTTTTGTAAATTCCTTTTACGCAAATAGGTGCCACAGGGGAGTATTAATTTATATGAACATTCATTAATTTTATTATGTTAGAAGGATAATGATATTTATAGAGTAAGGGAGTGCTCATGGGTTCAGAAGTTGGATCACTTTTTGCAAACATGGTTATGGTGGAATGGGAAAGGGAATGTATTTTGCAGGGAAGGTTGAAGGATTTTTATAGATTTTATGTTAGATACCTAGATGACATGTGTTTTTTTGGAAGGGTGATAAGGGCCAAATGCATGGTTTTATTGAATATTTGACTTCAAGCCCACAATTTTTTAGCTTTACATCAGAAGTGAATGAGAGAGCTATAGCATACTTAGATTTTTTTTTAGAAAAGGTTTTCAGGTTGAATTTGTATACAGTATGGATTTTTAGGGAACTTACATACTCAAATTCCTTTTTATATTTTACTAGTAACCATCCCTTAATAGAGAAATGAGCTGTTGTTAAAGGCCAGTTTATAAGGGCTGCCAGGATGGTCAAAAATATGAAAAATGTTTTGAGGAATGTGAATTAAAATCTTTGTTTATAAAAAGAGGATACCCCCTATCTTTGACTACTGAATTAATGTATGAGGTGATAAATAAGAGGACAGGGGGCATTTCAGAACCATTTTAGCAATGAATAGGGACAAAGGGGAGGTTAATTTGACAACCCATAAGGCGTGGATAATTATTGACTATGTCCACACTTTTATTACTACCTTTAATGTAGATAGTGAATTAATTAATGGGGTTATGAGAAAAAATTAGGCCATAGTAAATGAGGAGGATGTTTTGAGGCATGTCTCAGGGACTAGCCCAAAAATAGTTTACCAAAGGGGGTGGAACTTAAAACAATTATTGGAGAAACCAAGGAGCCCTATTTCTGGTAATTCAGCAAATGTAGACAATGTGGGTACTGTAAATACATTCACCCTTGTCAACAAATTGTTATAAGGGATAAGCGAATTATCTTAAAGGGGTAAATGTAGCTGTATAAGTAAGACGGTGGTTTATGTAGCTGTTTGTCAGAACTATCCCTGTTTTTCATTGGAAAAACTAAACGTCATTTAAAATTATAGGATCTATGAGCATATTTACGATATTAGGAAAGGAAAGACTATGAATGTTTTGTTCAAGCATGTACAGCAGTTACCGGGACATGGGTTCAGGTTTGTGGTTCTGGTAAAAGGTAGATTGTAATAATGGGGGAGGGGCTCCATGGACCCTCCTTTTAGAGAAAAGGGAACTCTATTGGCAGCTCTTTTTAAGTGCGAATAGGTGGCCTGGTTTGAATGACTAACTATGGCTCAATTAAATGTATTCTAAAATTAAAAGCTTTGGGTAGGAAGTAATTTTATAAAATGCTAGTTTTTACTTAATATTTAATATATTAATTTTTATTATTATAGGTTTTCATTATTTGTTTAATATTTTTAAGTAGTAATAAATATAGTTAGTTTACATTTATAAATAAATAAATAAATTATTGACTTGGTTAGTTTGAATACTGTGCTGAAGCAGAGGGTTTAGATTTTATTTTAAATTGTATTTTTCTTTAAGACAAACAGTTATTTGGTCATGTGATTTTAATGGAGGACTATTTAAAAGGTTTGAGGATGTGGTAGTTAATATCTGAAGTCCTGAGAATCTTGGGACGAAAGCACTTATTTTAATTATTTGTGAAAATAAGTTTTATTTAGTGGTGTTTGCAAGGCTTCCATTTTTTGGGGGGGATTTTCTTAGTTTTATTTGGATTATTTTGTTGTACATCTGATGGCCCAGTACCTACCAAGGGACAATAAATATCTAGCAGACCACCTTAAAAGGTCAGACAGTGACCCAATACAAGTAGAGTTTAAACAAAGGCAATTTTCTAGAACTAACTCAGAAATAGGGTGTGAGAGAAATAGACATTTTTGCCACAAAAGAAAACAGGCAATTGGAAAACTATTGCACAAGGGACACAAACAGAAAGGGCTGACAAGGCCTGGAAGAATAAAGCCTTCTCCTTTCATTGGACAGGTCTAGTTACCTTCCCTCCTGTATCTCTCATCCCCAGGTTACTACTGAAGATCAAGCAAGAAGGGCCAAGTGTGGTTCTGATAGCAACCTTTTGCCCAAAGCAGCATGTAGTATTGGTTTCTTCTTCTCTACAGCCTGAGCAGGCAGGAACCTTGCCTGCTTCTTCAGAAGATAAACTTGTTAACCCAGAGCATGGCAACTATCATACACCCCAACCTGATCATGTGGAGGTTGACGGCTATCTTTTTATAAGTCATCAAGACCATTATGAAGCCGTGGTGGTACAGCGGTAGCCTTGTTGCCTCACAGCAAGAGGTTCTCCTGTTCCATTCTTGGCTGGAGTGCCTTCTGTGTGGAGTCTGCATGTCCTCCCCGCAGTCGAGTGTCTTCCAAAAGACATGCGTGAATGGGTGTGCCTTCGTTGAAGGTTGGGCGTCGGGCTGGCACAACTCAGCACCATAAAAATCAACTGCCAATCATTAGAAGACCGGAGTTAAGCTGTGGCGACCCCTAACCAGGAAAAGCCGAAAAGACAACACATCAAGATCATTATGAAAGGGGACAGAAAACCCAAGTATTAGAAAATCATACGTCATTTTGAGCTCATGCCCTTTTCATTCTTCAGTCAAAATTCATTCATTTGCCATTTCTGTCTGCTTCCCTCCCTATAAAACAAAATTTGAAGGACATCATCCACCTCAGGCCTGCCAGGAGAGCCTTTCTCCCCTCCAAAATTAGTTAATTCTCAATGACAGTCTGTTTGTTAAGGGACTGCATTGCTTCAGGATACAAAATTAAATTCAGAAAGTTTCCCTACCCTTTAGTTGTATACTCCCTTGCCATCAGACCAGGTGGCCATAGCTTATCCCATGTCAGATTAACTTCTTCTTCTGATACAATAAAAATGATCCCTCTGGAAGCACAGGATTTTATTCAAGGCTATTTCTGTCACCCAGGAAAGAGGTACCTTGGAGACAGTGACCTGTTCAGACTAAAGTCTGATGTCATAAAAGAAATACAGAATAATAACTGTGCAGTCCTGCTTCATTTACTGTTGCCAAATGGGCTCAAGGTCACCTTGGACTTAAAAGATGTGCCCCCTCCAGTTTCTGATATGCAAGAAATACAGGTTTCTGAGGTTTGTAGCAAGGCATAAGCATGTTCAGTTTGCCATTGCTGTTTGGGCTGTCTGGATCTGCCAAGGTTTTTGCCAAATGCTTCTCTCCGTCGTAGCACATCTCACTTAGTTCGCCATTCTTGTTTACCTGCACTCTGATGACTGTCTGATTTTAGGCACATTAGAATTCCTTGGATTGCACTACTTCATCCTTGACACATTTGGAAATCTTCTTGAACTGTTTAAATTCCATTCTTATCCCTACTCGCAGGCAAACCTACCTAGGAGCAGTGTTGGACATCAGAGGAAAGTAGACTATTTACACCAGAAAATATGTCCATACTGAGCTTTTTTTGCATGCAGTAGAAAAGGTTTGTATTACACCAAGGGCTGCTCTAAAGGCACTCTGTCCATGCCTGCCTCCATCATTGTGGCCCCTATGTCCAGGCTTCTTGTTA
The DNA here is from genome assembly GCF_019279795.1 of Protopterus annectens. NCBI lineage: Eukaryota > Metazoa > Chordata > Ceratodontiformes > Protopteridae > Protopterus > Protopterus annectens. Next base: position 734,277,878 of record NC_056732.1, read on the forward strand.
ATAAGATCCACTGATGCCCACAAACCTGAAGCCATAATATGTTTGATCTCTGGAGGTGTTACTTGTCATTCCTGTTCATCATAAAGAGGGCTATCCCAGGAGCTAGATAGCCCAGGTATGTCTATGTCATTTTGAAACCCTCAGACATCCCAAATCCTGATGACAGGCTCATTAAATTTTACCTGGAAAGCCCAAGCCCATACAGAAGCCTTCAAGTCTCGGGGAAGGTTAAACCACCAGAACAGAGCCAAATGCATCAATGTGAAACGGATGTTATCCCTGTTTGCTCTAATAAGTGCACTTCATGTATTTAAGGAAACTTTGAATCAGAGAGTCTTGAACAGCAACCCAGTCATTTTGGTTTCTCAGTAGGCAAAGGGAAGCTTACTCTTGTCAGCTGTGCTGACTGGTTATTACTAGCAGGAACCTGGCTGGCCAGCCAGATCTACATTTGCAGACCTTTTGCATCCTTTCAGCTCACTTCTCTATGGCAGACAAGCTGAGCAAATTCAGCCTAACCTCCATGAGTAGAAGCAAGAGCTGGAGATGTTCACCAATTTGATTCTAAAATGGGGTATCCTTTTAGGAGGTATGCTCACTTCCCCCACAAATCACCAACTCAGAAAGTTCTGTACAATATATCCCATGAGAGGAGCCATGAGTATTGATCATTCTTCACTCCAGTGAAATATTGGACTCCTTCTTCCCCTGGGTCCTTTTCAGGCAGGTGAAGATGGATCATATGTCATTATAAATCCATTTTAGCCATGGGCAACTCTGGGTTTCCCAGCCATTCCACTTAAAACAGAGAACTGCAGATTCTCCCAGCCCCTTAAATGCTGCAAATTCAGCAAGTGTTTTATGTAAGATCTAAAGGCTTCAGAATTATTAGCCAGGAGGCTAGGAGTTTTTATGTAAGATCAAAGGGCTTCCAAATTATTAACCAAGAGGCTAGGAGTCTTGGTTCCTTGCTGGAACTCCTTTCTACTGATGTACTGCAGGAAGTCAGGATGCGTGCCACAAGGAAATTTTGATTTGAAAAATAGACTGTTTTTTCTTAGTGCAGTGACTGTTATTTGGCATATGGCAAACTCAGTCCAGGATGTATTGCTTTATGTAATATCCTTGTGTGGTAAGGTATGCTATTTATCTCAGTGAAAGTACATCTCTGTTTCAGCTCTCATACATTTGGATCCTCTGGTGGCATCTATTCTCATAAGGAAACTGTTTTTAAAAGGGATCTTTCATTTGAGAGCACTTGGAGAACAGTTCCTCCCTCCTTAGGACCTTAAGACCCTGAGTTAATACTAGACACATTGGAATCCTCCAGCCACCCACCTCCCCCAAACCAACTAACACAGTTACAGTCCCTTTCATTTCCTGAAAGACTCTTTGTTTTTTGGTTGCATCAAGTGGAATCTCATGACTCAATACCTTTATGTGTAAAAAGCCCTGTACATTTTTCCAAGGGACAAGGTGACACTTCAGACCAGCCTGCCTCTACTTCATATTTAGGCTGATCTCCGAAATGCCTTTGAACTGAGCTCTCAGTTACCATTCTCCTTCCCAAAACCCCAAAATGAGGGAGAAAAGTTCTTGCACCTAAAGGATGTGCAGAGGTAGCTGACTTACTGCATTGAAAGGAACAAAAAATTAAATTACACCATCTCTTTAGGCATCCTTGCCTTCCTGACATAAATAAAACAATCCCAAATACTTTGCAGGGGACAGATTAAATCTTAACTGCGCTAAAATGGAAGCTACCACAGGTACCTTTTTCAGAAATGTGTACTCATAAAACATTTTTGAAGCAGCCACCAGGACTTCCACCCACAGTTTTACTAGGCATTGTAAAATCAATGCTCACTTCAGGAGCAGGTAAATTTTGCCACTGCAGTCTTGCAGGGTATGTGTTATCTTCCACCCTAAGTCAGTGGTCCTGCTTTTTGTACTCTTCTACGTTTTGGGCAGAAATGAGCCATATGGTGAACACATTACAGTTGTATGCACAAGAGGTGCATGATTTCAGTGAAGACACTTTCATTGAAAAGACCATCATAGAATAAATGACACTGAATACCATGCATTTCAGATGAGAATTCTGGTCAGTGGAGACTCCATTGTGAGACACACTGATGTCCCTCTTAGCAGGCTGAACAAGGGAAAGTATCTTATTAGGGTCCAGGATTTGCCATATTACACACACACACACACACACACACACACACACACACACACACACACACACACACACACACACACACACACACACACACACACACACACACTCAGGGAATTGGACCACAGGTACCAGTATGAAACGGTCAATAGTCCATGTGGGTGTAAATGACCCGAGATGTACCTCCCTAGACTATGTAAACAGAGACATCATGGAACTCTCAGAATGTATCCCAGACTAGTATGAGTCTAGCATTGAGAAACATTGTATCTTCTCCAAGGACAATGCCATAGTACGAACAGAAGATGACTGACTTTAATAATTGGCTTAGTTTCTGGTGTCATTCTAAGGGGGTGCAGCATTTGTCAGTATGGAATGAAATGGTCAACAGACCATGCTGCTTTGCCAGGGATTGTCTACACCTTTCCCCTCTAGGCTTCTAAATTTTAGCAAAAACATTGTCCTGCCCCAGTGTACCTTTTTAGTCAATGCAAAATGAAAATACTTCCAATATAGTAAATCAAATCCAAGAAAGTCTAAAGGTGTTACTGCTCAGTGCTAGGAATCTAAATGAGAAACTCCACTCCCTACAAGCTCTCCTCAACCTAGAGAACACTGACATATGTGCAGTCACTGAGACATGGTTTAAAGCTGCAGAGAGCACCCCAGCAGTGCAAGGATACTTTCCACACATTAGGAACAGCTGCTATACAAGCAGAGACTACAGTTGGGGGGAGTCTCAGTTTAAACAAAAAATAAATGTACATCAAGGCTGGTCAAGTAGGACACTGCTCTTGTCTTCTCCACATTTAAAATCACCATACCATTTCTTTGCAAGCTACAAGTCCCCCCATGACCCAGAAAACCCGTAGCACATACTTAAGCTTAGTGCTTCCAACTCAGTGCCTTAGTCATTGGTGACTTTAATTACCTTACTATTAATTGGGAATCATACAGTGGACATAAAAGTTTACACACCTCTGTTAAAGTGCCAGGTTTTTATGATATAAAAAAATGAGACTGCAATAAATCATTTTAAAACTTTTCCCACCTTTAATGTGACCTATAAACCTGTCCAGTTCAATTTAAAAATAAACAAATCTGTTGGGGGGGGGGGAATATAAAAAATGTACAATAAGCTGGTTGCATAAGTATTCACACCCTTAGACTAATACTTTGTTGAAGCAACTTTTGATTTAATTACAACATTCAACTAAAATTTGCAAAACTATACATCAAGTCTCCCAAAAGCATGTGGGAAAATGTGTTATGGTCTGATGAGACCAAGGTTGAACTTTCTGACCACAATTACAAAAGGTACGTTTGGTGCAAAAACAAAACTTTGCGTCACCAAAAGAACACCATCCCCACAGTGAAGCATGGTGATGGCAGTATCATGTTTTGGGGTTGCTTTTCTTCAGCTGGAACTGTGGCTTTAGTCAAGGTGGAGGGAATTATGAACAGTTCCAAATACCAGTCACTTTTGTCCCAAATGCTTCAGGTGTCTGCTAAAAAGCTGAAGACGAAGAGGAATTTCACATGTCAACACAACAATGATGCCAAGCATACATCCAAATCAACAAAGGAATGGCTTCACTAGAAGAAAATTAAAGTTTTTGGAATGGCCCAGCCAGAGCCCAGACCAAAATCCAGAAGAAAATCTGTGGGGTGACCTGAAGAGGGCTGTGCACAAGAGATGCCCTCGCAATCTGACCGATTTGGAACACTTTGCAAGGAAGAGTGGGCAAGTATTGCCAAGTCAAGATGTGCCATGAATATAGACTTCAACTCAAGAAGACTGAATGAAGTAATTTAAATCAAAAGGTGCTTCAACAAAATATTAGCTTAAGGGTGTGCACACTTATGCAACTAGCTTACTGTACATTTTTTATTTTTTATATTTTTTAGCCTAACAGATTTGTTTGCTTTTCAATTGAATTGTACAGGTTATAGGTCACATTAAAGATGGGAAAAGTTTTGAAATGATTTATTGTGGTCTCATTTTATTTATCACAAAAACCTGGGATGTTAACAGGGTGTGTAAACTTTTTATATCCACTGTATGGCAGTTTGGTTCGGGATTGAAGAGAGGTAGTAAAAACATGCAGTCTGAGATGAAATGGGCTTAAAGGCCTTAGCAGAAGTGCAGGAATATTACTTTGGTATAGAACTGCACAGAATGGTACTTTGTGTATTTTTTACTGGCAAACGCAAGTAATATTAAGTGTCAGGAAAGAGGATGCAACTGAGATTATGTAAAAGGAAGTTACACAGGACATGTGACTTTTGGCCACAGGGAAGGAAAATATGTTATTTGTCTGTAGCTGTAATTATGCAGATTTGCAATATTAAGTGTTTTACACATAACTTACATTTATATGCCATGACTTGGAACCAACAACATGTTAGAAAGCCCAAAGAAAATATGTTACGTTTGTAGCCTTTTAGATGCGCAGCATTTAAAATATAGTAAATTAAGTAAACTGTTTGTTAGTTATACATTAAGAAATATAAACGGTTTGTTAGTTATACATTAAGAAATATGTTGTACCATCATGTTGCCATGATTATTGAGCACCATGTGTTATGTGGACAGTATTACAAGGTATTTGTAGAAGGTTGAAGTCGTTGGTAGAAACATTTGCCACTGACAAGACTTCATCTTGTACAGCTCCTGAGAAAGGAAAGTTTTTTTTTTTTAAGTGGACAAATCTGCAGCAGATAGAGGTATCTAGCTGTTGATGCTTCTTATGATATTGTCACTTGTGTTTTAAAAACAAACAAAAAATACAAAATGTATGATTTTTTTTTTTGCCATTGGTAAAATGAAGATAATGAACTTGGGATATCAGCATTAGTACCATATGAAGAGCTGTGTGTGATTGAATACATTGTGTTTATACTTGTCTGTCTGTTACATTCTGTTAGTTAGGAACATCTGTTCAGAGAGTCATTGTTGTGAACATTTTTGCGCGTTTATACTTTAGTTTTGCAATTGTGGTGTAAGAGTTATGAACACGTTTGTTTTTAGAAAAGGATTTTCTGAAAAGCAGCTCAGGATGTTGCATTGCTCCTGTGGGGAAAGTTAATAGTTAGCCTTCCTAAGTTGTTGTGGAGTGAATCAGTTAATGGCCTGAGACTGGCCACCATAGCTATGTGGTTGATTAGCATGCTGCTTGCAAAATGTACTAATAGCAGGAAAATTGAGTGATAGGTTCATAGGTTGGTACTATGATATCGGCCCTAGGGCCTATACAAGCCTAGCCAAAACAATTCCCTGACTATTTCTTCCCAGAATATTTACTTCCTTGGTCCCCTGTCTAGCAGGGCAACTGACGTGATCCCCGGGGTGAATTTCCTCTCTCATCCAATAATTAAGGTTCCTTTTGAAGAGGGCCAAAGAGGCACTCAGCTTGACATGTATGGGCAGCCTATTCCTGAGTATGGGGAGTCTCTGGGTCAGGAACCAGCATGTTTGTTCATTGTGATGACTAGGTTTAGATCCCTGGAGCATGCGGGTCTGAGAGATTGGGATTTCTTTAAGTGTAGCATGTCCAACAGCACTGATATGCGACAGAGTATAGATGGAGTTTTTTTAGACGGTCAGCATAGGGCATCTGTTTTAGGCCTGTGATTCTTTTAGTGAGGTATTTCTGTGGCCTTTCCAGTTGTTGCAGATGTCTTGTGAGGTATATACCAAACAGGGCGTCGTACTCTTATAATGGGTTTAATGAGGGATACAGTGGGACAATGACCTCCTTTTTTTCTGGATGAAAAGCCCTTAGTGATGAGGTGTGCTGCACTGAAGGCTTTCCTGACTGTTGTGTCTATGTGGTTATCAAAGGTGAGACCACTGTCCATCTGTGTCCCTAAGTCCCTTATCACACTTTTAGTGTTTAGTGTACTGCCACTTGTGTAGTAATTCATGGGTGCATGTTTTTTCCCAAAGGGGATAACTATACATTTCTTGGCATTTAGCTTGAGCCCATGGCTCTGGCACCAAGCATCTATTTCTGTAAGGCCTTTTTGTAGAATATCCACATCATTTGGGGATTCAATAATGGCTCCCAGATTGCAGTCATCTGTGAACTTTGTTAGCCAGAGTCCCTTAGTGCTGGCCTATACTTCAGAGAAGTAGATGCCAAACAAGAATGGTCCCAGGACTGAACCCTGAGGTACTCCGCTTGTCACTTGTCTGGAGATGGATTTTGAGTCTACTACTTTTACAGTGTGGGGTCTGTCAGTAAGCCATTTGGCAACCCATCGAGTGACGTAGGGATTAATGCCCAGCTTAGTAAATTTGTCTATAATCCCAGACTGGGGGATGGTGTCGAAAGCCTTGGCAAGGTCCAGATAGGCTGTGTGGACCGCCTTACCCTCGTCCACGGCTCTGGAGACTGATTCGAAGAAGTCAATCAGGTTGAGGAGACAAGATTGTCCCTTTACAAAACCAAACTGGGTGGGGTCAAGTGTTTGAAGGTTGCCAGTGTCTTTTTTATAAGTTCCATGGTAATGCATTCCATGGCTTTGCAGATTAGGCTCATCAGACTGATGGGATGATAGATGCTCTTAGTGTTTCACTGTTGCAGTCATTACATTTGGGTTATCTGCCTGCAGGTAGCCCTCAGCCAGCCTGAATATCAAAGTCTTGGATTCCTGTGTCGGATAAAATAATTTGCTGCAAAAAGAAACCGACAACGAATAGTCCGGGGGTTGAAAAAGGCACAAAACCGGCAGCGAGGGACGTCGTGGTCTGGGCCTAACCAAGGAATGCAGTACAAATGAAAGTCTTTGAGGTATTTACTTTCCACAGGTAATACAATTGTTAACTTTTACTGACATCGGTTAAGAGCAAGAAAAAGGATCCCCCAATGGGGTACTTAGCTTTTTTGAAGACTTCGGTTCTGAAACTCGAAAACGAAATTTCCGGAGTTGGCCTACCGGCAATTGCGAACTGCTTTTGCTTTGGGTACCATGCAGCAAGAAAGAATGATGTAATGGCGTCGGCTGCATGTTTTATACCCCTAATGACCTGATGTCATGGAAGAAGCGACAGCATCCGATGCAGGAATCCAAGGCTGGCTGAGGGCTACCTGCAGGCAGATAACCCAAATGTAATGACTGCAACAGTGAATAAACTCTAACATCTACATTTATGGTAAGTGTCTTTCCCGGGATCCAAGGTTGATCCCCCCCTTGTGGAGTGGTATAACTGTAGCTGTACACCACTCATTGGGCACGAAGCCTGAGGTCAGGCAATGATTAAACATGACACTTAGGTGAGGTGCCAGTTCCTTTCTTTAGTTCATGTAGTACACAGCCTGGGATGTCATCTTGTCCTATGGATGCTGTATTCTTAGCTTTGGAGAGTGCGTTTTTTACTTGTGTGGCCATGAGTACCGGAATTTGACAACCTTTTGGTATTGAGATGGGCACTTTAGGAGTGAGAGGGGGGTGAAGTTGGCACTGAATCGATCTGTCAAGATATTGGCAATATCCTTGGGATCAGCATATTTAATGCCATTCTGTTGTAGCTCAGAGCAGATCTGAGCATTGCCATTTAGATTCTTGACATAACTGTAGAATGCCTTGTGGTTGTCCTTGGAATCTTTTTTCAATTTTATTTTCGTAACTAGCTTTGGAGGATTTTATGAGGGATCTCAGCTTTTTACTGACGCTGGTAAGGGAGATTTTTGCATCCTGGGGCTTTCCTGTTTTCTGCAACAGTTTCTTCCTTCTATTTTATAGTTTGTTTATGGCAGGGGACCACCAGATTGGGTTCCTTTTTTTTTTTTTTTTTTTGGAGGAGACCGTCTTGGTTTTGTTTGGAATGGCATGATTAATGCACGAGTGGATGTGCTCATATAGTACCTTAGTGTAGAATACAGCGGTCAGACTGCCAGTTCCCGTCTGCATAGGTGTCATGAAGTGTGTCACTTCTGACTTGAGTAGCATGAAGTTGGCTTTGGAGAAGTTTTTTATGGAGGTTTCCCTACTGGGGGGGAGGGGGTGGGATACGTGGATTTATTTATTTATTTAAATTTGTTGACCGGGAGTGTCCGACTGGACATGGGTCCATTTTCAGCAGAGGCCCGGGGAGAAAAGCTCCACAGTAAAATAAACAGACAGTAGTTACATTGGCTTACATAGTGATTAACAATTTAACATAGAAATTACTTACAACATATTTACAGATGAAGAACATAGTACATCAGTAGACAACTAGAATCTTTATCTGTGAAGTACATAACAGGCATTAACAAATGTAGCAATGAGATGTTCCTGCTGTATAATAAGTACTAGGCTTATGAGCATCTGAGCTTGCTATCATCAAGGTACTTAGTGGAGGTGAAAGAAAGGTAGTAGTTGGATGGGGTGGATGATATTAGAGTGGGAGTTGCAAGGGCATAGCCAGCATGTTTTTAGGTGGATGTCAAGGGTGATTAGCTTATGGTCAGACCTGACCAACGAGGGTGTGACCACTGGTGTGGAGCTTCAATCTCCCATGTTGGTAATGACCAGGTCTAGGATATTTGAGCTCCTGGTCTATGGATTAGTTGGTCCAGGGCGTTGGAATTTATGAATTCCAAGAACCATTGGGCAAAGGTGTTGGTACCCGAGTAGTTTTCCCAATTAATAGCAGGGTAGTTGAAGTCACCCAGTATTAGGGTGTTTAGTTGTATCTTAATATTATCTAATATGTTTATAAAGGTGTAGTGAGAATCTTGGGGCATGGTGGGGGATCTGTAGCAAGCTACAATTTGGATTGCAGTCTTACCTAGTGTTAGGTGCACGTGTAGAATTTCAGATGCATTGTGTTGGGCAACTACCCTGGAGGTGTGAATATCCTTGGTGAATATGAACACTCCTCCGCCTTTAGTGCTTCGGCCCTGGTTTGGTGGCCATAGCTGTATAATTATGGCATTTATATATCTTATTCCCCCATCATAGAATTCTTCTGACTTTGATATATTTGTGCACCTTTCAGTGACCATCTTCACTTGGTTTTCCTAAGAGTTAAAGGTCAGTTTCTTGATTTACACTTGGAATAGGGCAATGTCACTGGCTGACCTGTATGCAATTCTGCTTATAGTTGTCCAATATTTTTTCTTATTCTGGAAGTTTGTCTCATAATCTGGATATTTCATCCATGAGGGTTGAGGGTGAGGGTTATGCATATGTTAGGCAGCTGGTTACAGCCTCCAGGGATGCATCTCATTACTTCTCAAAAGAGGAAAAGTTGAGCAAGAGACTGACTTCAGAGTGGACTGTATAAGCCTGCCAGATTTCTGTGAAGACAAGGAAAATTCAGTCCTCTACTATTAAAAATTTATTTGTGCTAATTACCTTCTAGAGTGATACAGTAGGATCCCGTGATCATAGGTTGTACAAGGCAAGTGAGACCAAAGGCCACTACCCACCCCCAGGCTCTACCACCTTTTGTAAGGAAGGTGATGCATTTAAGGTTACCCACCTAACTGTCCAAGCTACATTTCAGGGATGACAGGGAACCATGCTGCTTGACATGCTGGAGGAGTTTATTCCAGGGCAAGGGGAGACACTAGATGAAAATTTCTTTCCCTCCCTCTCTCTCCATTTAGTTTATTTCTTAATGAAGATTTAGATCTCTGGTTGTGGTTTGGGCAGTACAATTTGACTTGTTGAGGAAAAGAAGGTTGAGAATAACATGATCTTTAAGGGCACTGTATGCTAGGCACAGATCTCCCTTCAGGAGCCTGTACAACAATGAGCACAAGGATAAGAACTTCACCTGTAGCTGCAATCTGTGAGACCAGAGGTGCTTTTTGTTAGGATCCTCTGCATTTTTTTCTATTTTTCTTTTCCTAGCCAGATAGATGCTGAAGGGTGCAATTACATTCATTAACCGTTCCGACTAGAGCAAAATACAGACGTACAGTTACTTCCCACATTTTAGAAGAGATGTTCTCGGCATTTACTTGTAAAATGTAGAAAGATTTTATAACTACAGTTGCCATGTGATGCTCAAAGGAGAGGGAGCTATTGACCCATATGCCCAGATCCCTGATCACTGACTTGTATGGTAAAGGGTTTTCCATGCAGTAGGATGCAGAGTGTTTCTCCCTGCCAAAGAGAGTGATGCTGCATTTTTTGGTGTTTAGTTTGAGCTCGGGAGTTGATTTTGTTTTGGAGGGTGTATATATTCAAAGAGGATTCAATAATCACACAGAACATGCTATCATCAGCAAACTTTAACCAAAGATCACTGTTTTTAGTTTAGCAGTCTGAAAATGCATGCCAAACAGAAAGGGTCCCAGCTTAAATCCTGAGGGGATACCACTGGTCCGTTATGTCTGCCTGAAGAAACATCACCCATTCAGTGTGTGTTTTTTATCCTTAAGTCAGTTGGCTATCCATCTTCATACATAAGGATATATGTTTAATGCCCTCAACCCATCAACAGTTCCATCCTTTTGGAAGATATCAAATGCCTTTGCCATACTAAGGGAGGCAGTATGGGTAATGTATCAGTGAAGGATGCTGGTGCTTGTTAGTAAATGTATGAGCACTAAGAAGAATGTATATTAGAATTTATTACTGTTGAGTGCTTTCGTCTCTGCCTGAGACTTCATCAGAATAAAATTGAGTACCCACCTTGACTTGATTTTCCTAAGAAAACTTGACCTGCTATTCAATTTACTATCAATTAAAGTTAATTGAATTAATTGTGTCTGTTGAACACACACTGAAGCTTCCAGTATTAAGAATGGTTAAACAGTTATTCAAGTGAACCACAATGTTGTTGTTGTTTGTCTTTCGGCTCGCCACAGCGGAACTCTGGTCTGCTAATGATTGGCAGTAGATTTTTTTTTTTTTTTAGGAAACGCCGAGGTGCCAGCTTGACGCTCAACCTTCAGCATAGGCACACCCATTTACGCATGCATGTCTTTCCAATGCTACCCATCCGCGGGGAGAGGACATGCAGACTCCACACACAAGGCACTCCCAAGCCCAGCCGAGAATCGAACGGGAGAACCTCTTGCTGTGAGGTAACAATGCTACTGCCATACCACCGCGGCATTCTTATTAAATAAACAATTAAATAAAAATTCACCACTATGTATAAAAACATTGATGCAGTTAAAACAAACTATACCTTATAAATAATAAAACATTGTTAAAACTTCCTAAAAACAAATAGTAAATAAATTAATGCTTCACAACTTTTCAGCTCTTGATTTCAAAACAGGTTTGATTGAAATAGTTTTGTTCAATCCAGGTGGTGTACTGGCATTAAGTTTAAGTTGCCAAAGAAGCTCGTTAAATTTGAGTGGGTTCTCCCAGTCACCACACCTAGGGTTAATGCTAATGTTTTCAATAATGCCGAAGTAAAATCTTCAAAGTTGGGACATAGACAAGAATGTTTGTACAGAGCACTAACCTTGCTTTTAGTTTTAATGTTGTAGCTGTGCTCGTAAATTTTTTTCTTAATGCCTTCTCGGTCTTTCTTATGTAAGATGATGGGCATGTATTATTTTTGGCTAAGTAAACTATCCCTGTAGTTGAGCAGTTTCCTTTAATAAATCTGATACTGTTGTCATTTATTACTAGTTGTTCAGCCTGAATAACATATTTGCACTGTTTATGGATGTCCTTCAAGGATGCATCTGCAGTCCTAACCTTCAACCGGCCGGCGTCGGTCAGTTCTGAGAGATTTTTGGTCCGTTTTTGCATGCAAAATGCCCGTCGGACCGACTACTACTCAAGCTAAAAAAAGCTAAAAAGGACCGACACGACACTCGCGGCCGCTGATTTACGGCTGAAACCACAGTTAGTAGCAGCGAGTGTCTCCGGTTTGGCTGAAACCGATCCGGATTGTTCTTCCTACGGCCGAAGCACTCTCTCGATGGCGAGGCCTCTGAGCCACTGGCTGAATCTGCTACTGAATTTACTGCTACAGGATGTCTATCAAGGCTTTTGCCAGGAGCTTAAGCTCCTCTAAACTTACCTGCTAAAACTCCTTCGGCAGGCCTACCTCCTCAGTTCCCAAAATGCCCAGCCTGGCTGAGGATCTCATTTTTGATCAGGGGATCCCAAACTCACACCCAGACAGGGCCTCCAGCCTCTCCAGACAAGAGGCCTAGGGACTGAACCCGGAACCTGTCTCTACAGATCTTCCTTAGATGGAACTGAACAGTGAAGGGATGCAAGCCTGCAAGAAGAACAACTCTTACCACCACATGTTGGGTCAAAAAAGCCTAGATGCTCCCATGGAGATGGAGAAACTTGGTTTGTTTGGCCAGGAGAGGGTTCTAAGAAGGGTGGAGAAAAAAAAAAAAATCTGTCCAAACAGTCAAGGATTTCTTAGAAAATCAATGGAACCTATTCTGAACTTGTCATACTGAACATTGTTCCAATCAAGGGTAAATTCAAAAAGCTAACTTCTCCAGGCTTTTCAAGCTGGCTTGGCTGGTGCGGCTGATCTCTCTAGATCTCAGAGGCACGCCCTATACCTATCTAGAAAGATTAGAAGAAGACACTCAGATTTCTTGCAGGATCAGAGCATTATCAATTCTCAGCATTGCCTTTGGCTTATCAAATTTACCCATACCTGACTCCATCGCTCAAACAACAAAAACAAGGCAAATTAACAAAAGATTTGGAAATGTCATAATACTGTTGCAAGCGTCCAGGATACACAGTCATCATGCAAAAGTCAGACTAAAACCCATCCCAAAAGGATAAACATTCTGTGGTGCAGAACTGGATACTGGCTTTAGATGGCTTTTCTCAGAAGAAAAAACAACAGCAACTACCCATCTTAACAACACAAAACACAAACTCGGCTTGCTGGAAAGTGCAAGGAAAAAGTCCTGCCCACCATGGCATATCATGCATGCATATAGTTGGTCCACAGGCCAGGCTGATAGAAAGAAAGCTACAATGGTACCTAAGGAATGTATGGTCTCAACAAGCACACAGTCTAGAAGCCCAGACAATTTAATGCCATGCCTGAAGCAATTCTGTGGTGGGCTCAGGCCTGTCAATTCACAGAGGCTTGCCTTTCCCACAAACCTCATCCAAGCCAGACCATCACCACGGGCCTCAGACCTAGTTTATGGTAGGTACAAAACTGTACTTTTCCACATTTCCCTGTTCTCTCATAGGTAACCTTTATTCATTCCCTCCGTTCAAAAAAATTCTTCAAATTCCTTGAAACTTTGCTAACTATTTTGGGTTGACTCCCTGCCACTGTATGTATGTAAGGGTTAGATCTGTGAATGTTCCAGTTCTTAATAATGGATCTAATGACATAAAATTCATTATTAAATTCCAGTGCCATAACTGTTCCAAAGGTGGATGTGTTGCCATTGCTTACTTATGCCTGTGCCCAAAATATGTTTAAATTTCAGTTCCCTGCTTTTCATAACTTAATTTGTTGATTTCCTCCAGAAATGTGCCCAAGTTTAAAACCATTCTAGCCAGCCTGATGGCTTGCCCCCTAATCTAGCTGGCCTTCTGGTGATATGGATGTGAACATGAAAACATAGGTTTTTGTATAAATATTAGACTTGAATTGAATCCTTGCTCTACTTTGAAAATGACAGTGTCTAAGTAATTCATTTGAGAATTGTTAAATGAATAAGTGAATCTTTAAAAGCCTGTTGTAGTACTGAGATCCTCAATAAAACTACTGATAGATTCTACAGGACCAGACCATAAAATAAAAATATTATCAAGGTAGCATAGGTGTATTTTACATAATTTGAAAAATTCACACTGAAATGCATGTAAAAGTTCCTGTACATATAAAACAACATTGGCAAACACAGTGACACATGCTGAACTCACTGCTATGCCAGAAACTTGTTTAAAGAGATTGCTCTTGAAATATATAAAATTGTTTACTAGCACCATCAGCATACAGCCCTCAGCTAGTTTGATGTTCGTGTTTAAAAATTGCAACTTGAAAAGCCCCTCATGGAATAACTCCATTCCTTCCTCACTAGATATACTCGAAAAAAGATCAGTTATGTCAGAAACCCAATGTTACCCTCCCAAAAGGTATTTTCAAGCCTCTCCAAAAAATCCCAGGAGTGTTTTAGGAGATAACTGTCCATAGAAAATAATGGTTTTAACAGCCTGTCAAGTATTCCTATGGCATGGGTTTTGGACCTGTGTGCTGATACAATAGGCCTAAAAGGGGGAATAAGTATTTTTTGTGAACCCTGGGTATACCTAAAATTATAGGATTGATGGGGTTGTCTTTCTTTAACAAATTGTATGTATGGTGGTGTGGTGCTTTACAATTCTCACAACTGTTCAGTGGCCATGGCAGAAATACTTCAGGATAGCAACACAAATCAACAGGTGTCGAGGAGCCAGATTAATATGCCTTACAGAAGAATAGATTACCAATCAGAGGACTTTATTATTGATGGAAGAATAGATCTTGATACATACAGTTAGGTGGTGGTGCTGCGGTAGCGTCATCTCCTCACAGTAAGACGTTGTCCCGTTCGATTCTTAGCTAGAGCGTCTTCTGTGTGGAGACATGCGTGAATGGGCACACCTTCGTTGAAGGTTGTGCGTCAGAGCTGGCAATTCGGCATGTAAAAATCTACTGCCAATCATTAGCGGACTGGAGTTCTGCTGTGGCGACCCCTAACCAGGAAAAGCCGAAAGACACAACAACAACATACAATTTCTTAAAGAAAACTCAGAAAAACAAGCCTATTTGTCCAGCTCCTAAGGACCCACACAGTGATTGGCAAAATTTCACTCAGGGGTTGTTTAATTGCTTTGATGGCTTTAAAACCTCCTCAGGGTGTTTCTGTTTCTGCTCCTCTTTAGTCCTCTACTCTTCTTCTGAGGAGGAGGCAGATTCAGATGAGGAATCCCTTGCCTACTCCTCTCAGATTCCCTCTGCTTTAGATTATGGGTCTGAAAAAGAGGATTCTACTAGTCCTGATACTCATTGGAGGAAATTTCTTTTGGGGACAAATTTTCTAGAATGCTGACGTTTTTTAAATAGGGCTGTGCTAAGGTTTCTGAAATGCAGAAAAGGTATTATGAGTGCCTGCAAATTGACTCTCTGTTTTGGCTGCCTTGTTGGATGCCTTTTCTAATTCTTCTAAGGCTCCTGATTCCCAGTCATCTGTTCCCAAGAAACCTGATACGTTTTATAGGGTGCCCGAGGACAGTAAATTTCTTTATGTGCCCTTCTGCTGACCCTTCAGTGGTATTTGTGTCTTCAGACAGGCCTTCTCAGTTTCCTTTTTCTAAGTTATTGCCTTCTGATAAAGGTAACAGGACCATGGAAAAGTTGGGGAAAACAGTTTACACCTCTGCTAGTTTAGCTTTTAGGGCTGTTAATTATCAGACCCTTATGTCTAGGTACATATTGGATCTTCTTTCCCATGCCTGTCAGGTAATTTCTGATCTTCCAGACTCTGAAGGGAAGACTTTTGCTTTTTTCTTGTTAGGGATTTCCTCCCAGGTGGCTCTTCATTCCATCAAGTCTAGTTATGATGCAGCAGATCCTTCCTCTAGGACTGCTGCCTTTGGGTCTGTGATAAGGAGATATTCTTGGCTTCTGCTTCAACTTTTGCCTCATGATATTAAGGCCAAGTTGATGGGTGTCCCTCTGGATAATAAACACTTGCTTGGCAAACTTGGTGCTGATTTGTTTGTCTCTTCAGGATAAGGACAAGGTTATACAAGGAACATAAACATGTTTTTTTTTCTCATGTACCTAAGTTTCAGAGAAATTATCCTGATAAGCCGGCCTTTGTTCGTAGGCAATCTCACCCTCCCCCGAAGGGCAAGAAAGGTAGGAACTGGGCTCCTCTTGCTAAAACTACTCGGACTTCTGTGCCTCAGAAGTCTCCTTTTCCTGATAAACCAGGTGCTGTCTGACTAGCCTATTCTTCTCAGCCACATTCCTCTTTCACTTTGCCTTTCTCTCTCTCTCCCTGTTTGGTTGAATATTACCCAGGACTCCTGGATTTGTCCGTTATCCGACTAGGGTATTTCATGGTATGGAAATCTCTTCCCCCTTTTATTGGAATTTCTCAGCCCCCTCAGGAACAACTGTCCTCCTTTCCATGGGTACTTCGAGATTTCTTGACTCAGGGTACTATTCAGAAGTGCCAGCTTCCTAAAGGGGAGGGGTTTTTACTCCAGAATGTATCTAGTACCCAGGAAAGAGGGTACTTGGAGACCAATTTTAGACCTCTGTCATCTAAATACATTTTTGAAGGTTCCCTGTTTTTTGAATGTTGTCCCTTCAGACTTTGTTCCCTCTTTTGCTTCCTCAGACTTGCATGGTGTCTCAAGCATCATTGAGATCTAATCTCCATATCCCAGTTCATCTCCTTTTCAGGAAGTTTTTACATTTCTCTATTGCTTCCTGGCATTTTCCGTTTTCTGCTTTGCCCTTTGGCCTTTCTGCTGCCCCAAAGATACTCACCAAATGCTGACTCCGGTTGATTCTTTTTTGTAGGCTAAGGGTGATCAAAGTCTTTTCCAACTTGGATGACCTCTTGTTTGAGGCATTCTTTCCACAGATCTTGTTGCAAAATCTTCACTTTGCAATCTCCCTTCTGCAGAGCTGGGGGTTCAGTATAAATTTCAAAAAGTCCTTTCTGACTCCTTCTCAGGATCATGCATTTCTGGGGTGCAAAACCCAGACTATTCCCATGTTGGCATCCCATTTCCTTTTTTCAGTCCCTTCTTCCTCTGACCTCAGTAACAGCAGGGAATTTCTGAGAGCTCTGGGATTCATGGCTTCCACTATTCCTATGTTGCCCTTTTGCCAAACTCCACATGAGAAAACTTCAGTGGTTTCTTGTTTGGCTTCATTCTCATCCGCTCGATTTTTTTTTAGTTCCTCCTCTTCCCTGTTTCAAGCAGGAACTTCAGTGGTAGATTCATCAGCTGACTCTTAATCCAGGGCTCCCTTTTCAGCCACCTCTTCCCTCTCAGGAGTTGTTCACAGATACCTCAGATGTGGGATGGGGAGTCGCTTTTGGCTCCCGAAAGGTACAGTGAGTCTGGTCACCTCATCATCAGAAAGACCACATCAGTGTCAAGGAGATGAGAGCTCTTCTGCTGGCTCTTGAGACCTTTCATCCTCTTTTCTCCCCGGGACCTGTCAAGATGTTTAGAGACAATACCACAGTGATGTGGTATGTTAGCAAACAGAGGGGAACAGGATCTTATTTTCTTCTCCAGTTGGCACTCCTAGTTTGGGAATTAGCTATCCAGTTTCAAGTGACTCTTCAGGCAGTTTACATTCCTTCAGGTCAAAACATTGTGGCAGACTCTCTGAGGAAGTCCATAACTCAGTCCTACAAATGGATGCTTCACATGGATGTGTTTCTGAACATTGTCCACCAGTGGGGTACCCCTCAAATGGATCTTTTTGCCTTCCCTCTGAACAGACAACTTCCTCTATTTTCTGCCAGAGTCTGAGGTCCTCTGGTTTGAAAGG
The DNA here is from genome assembly GCF_019279795.1 of Protopterus annectens. Lineage (NCBI taxonomy): Eukaryota > Metazoa > Chordata > Ceratodontiformes > Protopteridae > Protopterus > Protopterus annectens. The sequence goes on from NC_056732.1 coordinate 734,295,532, forward strand.
TGGAGGCCCTCTCTTTCTTATGGAAGGGTATGTGTCTTTATGCTTCCCTCCCCTTCCCCCTTTCCAAAAGTACTGTTCAAAAATGATTCTCCCAAAATCTTAAAAACTACAGCAACAAGACACTAAGTAAAAATACCACAGTATAAAAGTAATGGACCACAGAACAGTTTTCACCAAGATTTAATTTGAACTTAGCGCTTCGGCATAAGGCCTTCAGTGAGTACAAAATACATTCCATACATCATTGTCTATATATATATATATATATATATATATATATATATATATATATATATATATATATATATTTTATTTATTTTTTTATTTTTGTTGGGGCCTGTCCTAGCTAGCTGGATGTCCATTTTCAGTAGAGGCCGGCCCGAAAGAAAAAACAGAGAAGACAATATAGGATACATTATACATTTTGGTATAGAGTAGTATAAGTAGCATATCACCATCACAGGAAAAGACAAAAACATTGGTATAACATATTTGTACAATAATAACAATATATATATTATAGACTAAAGTTTAAGCGACAAGTTGAAGCCGGGGGAAGGTTGAGATCTCTGTAGGATCAGGATATTGCTCAGAGAGGGGGTTCTGTCGGATGGTTAGGTTGAGGCAGTGTGGTGTGCGATCACGGTGTTCCTGTTATAAATCTGGCTATGTAATCATTAATTTGGTTTTAGTAGGATTAAGGATGAGTTGCCATTTGTCAGATAGCTTTTTGCCATTTTTTGGCTTTGTTGCCTGCAAAGAGAGAGTAGGCTTTAAACCAGTTTATGGTTGGGATGTCAAGATATAGGGTTTCCAGGGTGTGAAGCAGTTCAGTTATGGTTCTATTAATCAGAGAGAGAGAGGATAGAGCGATGGCGTCCTGAAGCTATTTGAAGGAATTCTGCAGAGGTTTTCAGGAATTAGTAGAAGAATTTACCCCGGAGAGGAGCTTATTAAATCCAGCCCAGAATTTCTTTGGGTTATTCTGGTGATATATATATATATATATATATATATATATATATATATATATATATATATATATATATATATATATATATATATATATATATATATATATATATATACAATAAAATCAAACAATCATCTCATCAAACAATTCATTTAATTAATTAATTGATTAAATCACATATTTCCAATTGCAGTCCTTGTTTAACCCATAGGGTTCCAAGTGTTATACTTTAAAATAAAATGTTTCCTTCTTCATTAACTTGTCTTTAATATATAAGCCTTCTCCCAGTGACACTCTAATTTTTTCCAGAATACATCCTTCTAAACAATCTGGTTCAGCATTGTGTGCAGTCATGAAGTGTTGTCCTAAGGGACTGCCTATTTTTTTGATTTTTAATATCCTTTGTATGTTCTTGTAAATACGTCTTAAACGCTTTACCTGTTTCTCCTATATAATAAAGGTTACAACTACATATTAGGGCATAAACTATTCCTTCTGTATTACAGGTATATAAGTCCCTACATGTAAACCTTATATAATTGATTTTTTGGAAAAGTGGTTACTATGAGCACTTTTTACAGGTATAGTTCCCATTTAATTTTTCATTAAATTAAAATCTATAGTGACCTCTGGTGGTATAAAACAATTATGTACCACCATGTCTGCCAAATTTCTACTCTTTAACTTTAACTCTTTTTAAACTTTAACCTGTCTCTTTACCAGGTATCTCAAGTCTTTGTCATGTTACCATTTTCTGATATTTTTTAACTTCCTTAACTATGCTTTCTGTCAATATATTAAATGCAGTAACAAAATGTACTTCTCTATTTCCTTCTTTATTCCTCCTTTCATTATTTACATATTTCCTTCCTTGTTCCATTCCCCAAAACATTATCATCTCTTACGGTTGTTCCATATCTGTATTCTGTTACTTTCTTCTTGCATTCTTCACTACTTTCCTATCATACCCCCTTTCTATAAACATATTTTCTGTCATTAACAATTTCCTTTCAAATACATCATCAGAACTGCATAATTTATTTAACCTCAAAAATTCATTGTATGGCAATACAGCAATTAAGTGGCCTGGATGGCAACAAGTACCGTATAAAAAAGCATTATTCTGGCCAAATTTTCTATGGTCTGTTGTTTCTAGACAATTAATGTCTACATCCAAAATTTAAAGCCAAAATTATTATCCTGCAAATCATCTAGAAATATTAGGTTGTCTATAAATTTAAAACGTTTGTAAAAATTGTGTATGTATTATAATATATACATATATATATATATATATATATATATATATATATATATATATATATATATATATACTGCTTCAAATTTTGCCATTACAATGTTCGCATACATAGGGGCAAAAGCTGCCCCCATTGCTGTTCCTTGCAGCTGGTGATAAATCTCACCATTAAACAAAAAATAATTATTTTTCAGACAGAAATCCATAAGTTCTATTATAAAATGAGTCAGTGGGGAATCACCCAAGAAGTAAAAATGTGCTTCAGTACCATCTTTATGTCTTATATTAGTATACAAACTTTTAACATCTAGGCATTATTTTTCAGCTTAGACTATTGGTCTTCCACTAAGGTTTTCAAGTCCTTTATGTGTTTTGGATAGGCAGTAAAACTCTGCAATACATGTATTTTCTATACTGAACTTTTTTCACTTCACCATTAACAAAATATCCCAAACGTAAACCTTTCTGAAACAAAGCTTCATATTCTTTCATAGCTTTTTCATATTGCTTCACATTACACTTTTCATACACTTTTCATCATTTAAATGAGCAAGGCACATTTCAACATATTGAACATGATTTAAAATCACTACTTGATTCCCTTTATCCGATCGTTTTACTACCATCCTTCTATCTGCACACAATGCGCATATATATATGTATGTAAATATATATATATATATATATATATATATATATATATATATATATATATATATCTTTGAAGAGTATCCATTCTTCCCTAGTCAGGTTGTAATGTACATTCTGTTTATCTTGTCCAAAATCCTTATATAGTTTTTCTGTTACAAAATTCAGTGTCATAATAAAACTTTGTATATTTACATTAGAAAAAGGAGGTATAAGTAAAGATTTGACCCCTTTTGTCTGAGCATTTAAATTACTGTAAGCATTAATTACATCATATAAATCATTCTCATCTGAAACGCATGAGTAAAAAGATTCATTCCAACTTTCATTCAAATTTTCTAATTGATTCATATTTTGTAGTTAATTCATATTTTGCTTGTTAAAATAATCAATTAGATGTAAGTTTTGCTTAATTGAAACAATTCACTTTTTATAACATGTAACCTTGGCAAAGCCGTAGGTATAAACTTTAACCATAAATTTAAAACAAACTGCCATTTCTGGCACATTCATACCTGACAAGTTAAGCACCAACTCATGAACAACATTACCATCATTTCTATTAATTCCATTTAGTCCTTTTGTTATAATACTTGGTGTGATTACTGTTCTTTCCCTTTCCCTAATCACTTCTGCTTCTCTTCTTTCGCTGATATCGATTTCCAGCATCTCTTCGAAAATGATTATTAAAGTCTGCTGAATTCTGTGCTGCTGACAATGTTGGATGCTCCTCAGTATCATAGTCTCCCGCCGTGGTAACATCCGTCTCTTCTGAAGTGGCATAAGCTCCCGAAAGGTGCAGGGAGTCTGGTCACCTCATCATCAGAAAAAACACATCAATGTCAAGGAGATGAGAGCTCTACTGATGGCTCTAGAGACCTTTCATCCTCTTTTCTCCCCAGGACCTGCCAAGATGTTTAGAGACAATACCACAGTGATGTGGTATGTTAGCAAAGAGGGGGGGACAGGGTCTTATCTTCTTCTCCAGTTGGCAGTCCTAGTTTGGGAACTAGCTATCCAGTTTCACGTGACTCTTCAGGCAGTTTACATTCCTTCAGGTCAAAACATTGTGTTAGACTCTCTGACCAGGTCCATAACTCAGTCCTATAAATTGATGCTTCACAGGGATGTGTTTCTGAACATTGTTCTCCAGTGGGGTACTCCCTCAAATGGATCTTTTTGCCTTCCCTCTGAACAGATGACTTCCTGTATTTTCTGCCAGTGTCTAAGGTCCTCTTTGAAATGTGGATGCCCTCTTTTTCTTATGGAAGGGGATGTGTCTTTATGCTTCCCTCCCCTTCCCCCATTCCAAAAGTACTGTTCAAAATACAACAGGATTCTCCCAAAATCTTGTTGGGGACTCCCTTTTGGCTGAGACAACATTGGCTCCCTCTTCTTCTGCATTTATCCAAGGGCACTCATCACAGGTTACCTCACAGAGTGGACCTACTCACAGAAGACAAGGGATCTCTCTTCCAACCCAACCTGTCCATGTTTCTACTGACATTGTGGATGATAGGATTTAGATTCCATATAGACCGCTTTTTTCTGATGACATGCTTAGGGTCCTGCAGGAGGCCATGAAACCCACTACTAGGAAATCCTGCTTATCCAAATGGAAGAGGTTTTCTGTTTGGTGTCTTTCTCATAACCTGGATCCAATTTCTGTGGATGTCCCTTTGGTTCTTGTACTTGTGTGAATTGCTCAATGCTGGGCTGGCGTATTCTTCTGTTAAGGCCCACTTATCAGTTATTTCTGCTTGTTTGCCTTTATTACCTCCGTTAGCTTCTAAATTTGAAGCTAAACAATTCCTTAAAGGCGTCCTTCATCTTAGGCCTCCCAGAAAATTTGTTCCTCCTCCCTGGGATCTTAATTTTGTTTAAAAAAATGTCCAAGGCTCTTTTGAGACTGCAGCGTCAGCTTCCTTGCAACATTGCTCTTGGAAGACTGCAGTTTTGTTATCCCTTACTTCTGCCAGACTAGGTGCCTGAGCTTTAAGCCCTTATGGCATGTCTACCTTTTTTGGTGTTGCATAAGGATGGCGTGTCCATTATTACTAATCCTTCTTTAATGTCCAGTATGGTGACTGAGTTGTCTCTTAATCGGCCTAATAATTTGCCCACTTTTTCCCTTCTCTGCAGTCTGCCAGTGAGAAGGTGCTGCACATGTTGGACATGGTTTTATTTGGATAAGAGTAAGCCTTTTCGCAAATCTGATCCGCTATTTGTTTCCTTTCATCCTAGGTCCATAGGATTGGCTGTGTCCAAACAAACTATTTCTTCTTAAATTTCTAAAGCCATTTTTTTTGTGATGCTTTTCATGGTGAGAGCCTGCCTTCTTCTGTTAAGGCTCATTCTACAAGTGCTTTGGTTTCTTCTGGTGCTTTTTTCAAGGGTTTGCATACAAACTCTGTTCTTGAACCAGCTTCCTAGACTTGTGCATACATTTCCCAAACACTACAAGTTGGATGGAATTTCCATAGCTAGAGATGGTTTTGTTAGGGCCATCCTTCATGGCTTCCTAGAGAGCTCTGCTGGTCCTTCCTTCTCCCTCAGCATTGGTACGCTCCCTAGTGTAATGAATACTGCAGTAGTGAAATGGAAGGACATAGTACAGTTGTGTAAAATCTTACCATAATGGCAGATGTCCTTCTCTTCACTTTTGCAGTATTCACTCCCTCCTTCTTCCCCCTAGTCTAGTTCTCTTCTGGATGTACTGATTGCCTCTCTTTTCCTTGGACTGGTGTTCTTACTGGGGCTCTCAGATCTGAGTATGGTACATTCGGACGTCACCTTTATGCCCTATGCTACGAGAGGAGCATATGTGTGATGTACAGTGTACCTTAAAGCAGCCTAAAGGATTTGGTATACTGGCTGGATGTCGGGCTGCCCTTGGCAAGGGATCTGTATTGTAATGATTATTGCAACAGTGACATCCACCATTATGGTGAGATTTTACACAACTGTACTATCTTTTTGGACAAGCCTAGACTCAGGTCCTCAAAGGTGCCATAGAAACAGTCCCTCTTTTTGAACAAGCTGAGGAGTTTACTCCTACTACTAAATACTGAAAGAGATTGCGTGGTATGTTTTGGTATTGGGCCACATACAAAGATCTTCATATTTAAAGCCTTTCAGATTCTGGGAAATGTGAATTTGTTGGGGGAACCTCCCTAAACTTGCCTGTATTCCTCTTCTGGAGCTAACAAGTTTTGACTTGTCTGGTCATCATCTTTTTTGAGTAGGGCACCCTGAGGAATGACTTAGTGCTGTTCAGAAGAATGCAACCCTCCCCCATTCTGTTCAGTTCAGCAGGGCAAAGGGAGTTATCAGTTAATTAATTCTCAGTTGTATAGCATAAGAATATCCTATATGCTTTCTTACCATTTCCTCTAATTTTACACCTTGTCACAGAATTTTGAGAAGATGGACCATAGTTTATTCTTCTTGTCCCTTGGTGACTAAAGGTGTGATTTCAAGCTCTTAGCAGTACAGGAAGCTGGCCCAGAGTAAGGCAAGGAAGTCTGTCCTACTGCCCAAATTTAGCAGAGCATAGTCTTTGCTTAAATTCTCTGCATTTCCTGAAAATTTCAGACCTAGTGGAATCAGCCATGAAGCCTTCCACTTATCATACTGTTTTCTGCTGACTTGTCAGAGGTTCTCTGAGATGAGAATGATCACATGCCATCACTGGTTAACCATCAAACTATTCTGGCCTGCCTTGGACACTTGTTTGATCTGAATCTCAGTTGTTCCATAATCCTTTTGAAAATTTGGCATTTCTGTCCATCATGAATTTGTGGATAGCATGACTGTGTGGCCTGTAATGTTACTAGCTAGTCAGGTAGAGTTTTACTGATTTATTTATTTTTTTCATTTATGTGCCTGTGTGAAACACTGTTCTTAATGGACCTTTTCAGACTCAGCCATGTAAAAGAAATTTTCATATAATCATTAAAGAAGTTTCAAACCTGAGAGAGCAAATTTTTAACTCTACATTTACTAGTTATACAAGTTATAAGTTGGCGTGGAAGAGCAGGAAGAGCATAAGTATGGATTAAAGAAGATAGCAAGGTTAGTAGGAAAGGAAGAGTTGAGTAATATGGTGTGTTGATTCAGCACAGATGCGAGTAAAAGGAGAAATGGGGATAATTGTATTTTGTGGGTAAAACCTGGTGGGAAAAGAAGATGGGACTGAGCAATAAAGTGACATAGCTAAAACTTGCAAGTTTTGCATTTAGATGATTGGAACTGAGCAACAAAGTGACATAGCTAAAACTTGCAAGTTTTGCAGTTAGCAGATGATTTAGGAAGTGGCTTATGTTAATACATACCAATATCATTATTTGAAAATAGTAACTGTGAGGACAGAAGGTTAAAATGTTAACTGTCAGCATAGAAATTGAGCGATAACTTTATAAATAGTGACATGTAGTGATAGTAGGTACAGTATTTGGAATTTTAAAGCACTCCTTCATGGGGTGATGCCATTAGTAAAACATTTATATTATGCTTCTTTAAACAGAAAATATTTAAGTGATACCAATTATGTTTCTCCATCCTGATTTGAGGAATGTTTTTCCCCACTTGTGACTTAAGTTTCATTAGTGAGAGGCTTGCTCACCCCCTGCCCACATACACTAAAGCCCATAATTTTAGTGGCTGTGATTTATATCTGTTGGGTGACATGATGGCTATAACCTCTTCTCACAGAATCGTGGAGTCTCATGGCCTTATTTGTAGGGCACCATATTTGGTCTTTCACAAGACTTTGGTGTCCCTTAATACCCAATCTGATGTTGTTAATCTTCTTTCCATTCATCACCAGTGGGGTTTGGTTCCGAGCCCTCAGAACCGAGTCGGCCTAATACCAAGCTCTCACCAGCCAAAAACTCGAGCTAAGCTTCTACCCACATTGCCCTTCTCCCTGCTACCTTAGATCTCGTTTGTTGCATAGCCGTAAAGCCGAGTTTCAGCCAAGCTGTCAGCTAAGTGGAAACTTTTTTGATATCTTGTGGAAAAAATGGTCTATTTTCTTGTTGTTTGTGACTTATATTTATTAATCTTTATATTTACAGTTAGATTTACACCTTTTTCACTTTTAGTTCTACCAGTTTGGTAATCTTTTAAGTACCATTGGTGGTACAGCCTTCTCTCTTACCCTTGTGATATTCCTTGAATACCATCACTGGTATTTCTTTTCTTCCTTTTTCTGTCTAGTTGTGTGTTTTTGACTCTTTGGATAGATACTGTGTGTATTTAGATAGGTTTAGACATAGAGAAAGTAGAATTTACATTTTTCTCTGAAGACTTTGTTCTGTTTAACTTTTCATGATGTCTGATAACAAGGGCACATTGGGTTTCAAGCATTGTACTTCATGTAATAGTAAACTTCCAAATAGTAACTCTCACGATAATTGTGTTTATTGCTTGGGGGTGCCCCATCTTTCAGTGCAGTCTCCCTGTGTAATTTGTCAAAGTTTCAGCCAGCATACTGTGAACGAGTGCAAGAATAAGTTAATACTAAAGGGCCTGCTTAAGTTTCCCTTTTCAGAGGCCCTTTCTGCGATGGAGGTCTCTACTCCTCCTAGGAAGGATAAGAAAAGGCCCATTTGGTTCCCTGTTCACCTTCTGATGACCAGGGTAAGTCTGTGAAACCTAAAGTGCAAAGTCTTTCTTTGGACCATAAGTTTGCCTCAATCGGCACCAACCTCGTCTGCTCCAGGTACTACGACTGTTACTATATCGGCGCCCGCTTCGGCTCTGATACTGTCTCCGCACAGACTATAGACCTCGTCTCGCCTACTATGACTTCGGCACTGACAGTTGAACCTCCCGTATCGGCTCCTAGTGCCCTTTTGGCACCGAGCTCTTTTATGGCCCCAACAAGAATGGATTTGACCCCACTGCTTCCTGTGTCCAAACTTGAGATATTGGTGCCACCAGATTCCACACCACGGTCCCGATACTCTCTGTCCTAGATTGACCCAACTCTCCATCGGGAGTATCCAGTAGATCCACCAGGAGCCTTTCAGAACTTGATGTAGTGCGTCTTGTGGATCAGCTGTTGGCAGCCAGGGGGAATACCTATGCCTTCCAGGACCCATCCTCCTGCAAGATTTGGGTTGACTTCTCCACAGACTCTATCCTATTCTCCTCCTTTGACCACTCCGGTTCCTTTTCGGAGCCCCCCCCCCATCTCGGCGCCAGTAGTGGACCTCACTATGGGTCTGGGACCATCCCTTTGGTCCTCAGTTCCTGCTGAACCAGTCCTTCCTCCACCCTGTGATTGGGCTGCAGGCTCTTCAGTTCGTAGCACAGTTCCGAGTGTTTCTTCGGTTTCATCCTCGGTGCCGGGAGCTTTGTCTCCACCGATCCTGCTTGAGGCTCCATCCTCGGGAGTGGGTTTGACGGAGTGGGGTGTGACCCCAGTTCTGAGGTTGTCCTTCTCTGTTCCAGGCTCCCATTCCTCTTCGGGCAGGCCTGCTTTCTGTGTGATGGAGAGGGCTCTTGCTTCTGGAAGCATTCCACCGATGTCAGAACCCCAGCTTTCTCGTCCAGAGCTACAGCTGCCACAGGCCACCTCCCCGAGAAACTGGGCAGGGAAGCTGCAGGAACCCCCTGTACATGGTACCCACTCTTCCGAGTCCTCCTCAAAAGCCCCCACTGAGGAGCCCCCACGGAAGAGATTGTGCAAGAGAAAGCACATAGACTTGCCTGAGGAGTCTCTAACAGAGTACATGGATTTCAATGATGGTGAAGGGTCCACATGGTCACACCCTGATTGTCTCCTTTGGAGACATCCTTGAAATGCTGAAACAGAGGGGTGACTGGAAGCCCACTAATCCTTCTTCTGAGGGGTCCGTGTTCCTGCAGGCATTCCATGCCCAGCCTTCTACCTCTTGGGTGACCCTGCCTGCAGACGAGCTAGTTCAGCATGTCTGGAAGAACCCTGATTCTGTTGAGGCAATCCCTCAGAGACCCTACAAGATGCTTTCTCCACCCGAGGAAAACCCACATTGGTCCAGAGGTTTACCAGTCGATGCTATGGTAGTGGTGGTGGCGGCCACGAAAAAGAATCTAGCTGAAGAGAGTCCTACTGTCCACCCGCCCAACAGAGAGTCTCGGGCTGTGGAGAGATTGGGGAAGCGAGTCTTTGCATCAGCGACCTTTGCCATATGATCCCTGAACTACTTGGCACATTTTACGAGGCTCCAAAGAGACTTTATCTCCGAATTGGAACACTCACAGAATAGGTGTCTGACGAGGTAAGGGACAAAGTTGCCTCGCAGCTTGCAACCCTGAAATCTATCTCCAACTTGTCCATGAGGTTGCTTTCACATGCAACCGAAGGGCTAGAGCTGCAGGTTCAGGCATGGTTATGAGACATCATGCCTGGATGCACATTTGTGACCTCGCGTATCCCTTCAAGTCTTCCTTTCTGAATGCTCCCATCAAAGCATCTTCTTTGTTTGGCTCCAAGATAAAGGACACTCTGACCAGGTGTGAGCAGGATGGTAAGACCCTGTCTGCCGTAGATCTACAGTTTTCCATCCCTCAACGTTCCTTTTCCAGGAACCTGAGGAGTGGGATGATGTGGCACAAAAAATCTCAAAGTCTTTTCCATGCCACATGTGGTGATGACACCCTCAGAGGCAGAGGGGGTAACAATTCTGGAAGACACCCCTATCGAGGAAGAGGGGGGATCCATGTAACCAAGGTCCCAGAGACTCCTTCTCTGGGCAGCCTTACCAGCGCTCCTGAAGTGCGGCCGGATTTCTTTCCTCTGGAAGCAGTCTGGGTTTGTTTCTCTCTGAAGCAAGCTGCCTGGCACTCTATTACCACTGTTCGTTGGGTGCAGAATATCATTACCAGAGGTTACATCATTCCCCTCATCTGACTGTAATGAAATAGGCATCTTGATATTTTGTTTAGTATGAAAATGCTTCATTTAGTGTGGAAATATGTTTTTTTATTAGCACCTAAGCTTTTTTATATATTAGCACCTAAGCTATGCTTTTAACATGATGAGGTTCTTTATGATGTTTCTCTATTTTTGAATTAGTTTGTGCACCAATGGTATTGTTTTTAGTAGTCATGTGTTTGAAATCAAGCTTTTTATAGGTGTAATATTGTTATTTAAGCAGCTTTGAATTTAGAGGTTTTATTTTAAGTCTGATGAAGCGTCCTGAGAGACGTGAAAGGGCTTGCTAATTCGAATAAAGGATTGTTTTTACTTCAACCTTGGGAATTATCATTTTATGCATTGACTTTTATCTGGTTTGCTTTGATTGCCGTGGCGTATCTACCTCTCTTTCCTTAGATTTCGCACAAGGACTCCCCACAAACAAGCCTGGAAAGTGGATGCTCTGTCCTTCAGCTGGAAAAAACTATCAGTCTATGCCCCCCCCCCGCCTCTGCTCTCCAAAGTACTACTGAAAATCAAACAGGACAAACCAAGGATGATCTTGATTGCACCAGGCTGGCCACGCCAACACTGGTACCCCCTCCTGCGCAGTGTCACTGTTAGCCCCATGGCACCTGCCTCAGACTCCTTCCCTGTTGTCTCAGCAGGAGACCCAGATTCTGCACCCTCAGTTTCTAACACTGAACCTAGCAGTCTGGCTAATTACCTAATCTCTCCTTTACCATCCCTCAGTAAACCAGTGATGGATATCATTTTAGAGGCAAGGAGGCCTAGTACTAGAAAATCTTCTGCTGAGAAATGGAAAAGATTCTGTGCCTGGAACTAATCTCAAGGAATGAGAACAGCAGCACCCAATTTACCTCAGATTTTACAGTACTTAACTGAGATGCTTCACAAGGGCCTGTCTTTTTCCTCCATCAAAATTCACGCCTCAGCCATTTCAGCTCATTATAACACAGAACCGCCCCTCTTCTTTCTTCCATTGCTCAAGCAGTTCCTCAGAGGGGCCCACCCAGGAGAGCTCCAACCCCAGCCTGGGACCTTAACGTTGTTTTGGAGAAAATCACTCTTCCTCCTTTTGAGCCAGCTGCTACTGCAAACTTAAAATTTCTTTCATGGAAAACAGCTTTCCTTTTGGCAATCTCTTCAAGAATGGTATCTGAGTTGCAGGCCTTATGGCAGTGGAGCCTTTCATCATCTTTCATGCGGACAGGGTGTCCCTCAGAACCATCCCATCCTTCTTGCCCAAGGTGGTATCCAGTGTGGCTCTTAATTGGTCCATTCATTTGCCAACCTTCTTTCCTAATCCACAGAACAAAGGGGAACGGATACTGCACTCTTTAGATGTGCACAGACAACTTAGATTCTACTTGGACAGGACTAAACCTCAAAGGAAATCTGAACTGCTGGTGGCATTTGCTGCAGGGGCAGAGGGGAAGGCTATTTCAAAGCAAACCATTTCTAAATGGAAAGGCCATTGCATTCATTTCTGCTGTAAGCACCATGGAAAACCTATCCCACAGGGGATCAGACCTCACTCTACCAGGGCTGCAGATGCAGCCCTTCTCAGAGGCGTCCCTACCAGGGACATCCTAGAAACTGCTACCTGGAGTTCTGTACATACTTTCACCAAGCATTATCATTTGCCAATTTTCTCTAAATCCAGAGCTGGCTTTGCCACTGCAGTCTTGCAGGGCATTATAGCTGGTCCTAATGCTATCTAAATTCCTCCTCCCATCCATAGCTTTGGGAATCTACCCAAATGTAATGACTGCAGCAGTAAAACACGAAGAACATAGCACAGTTGTGTACACTTACCATAAATGTAGATGTTCGAGTGTATTCACTGTTGCAGTCCTGGTTACCCTCACTCCAGTCCTCTAACTTCTTTTGGCTATACCTGTACTTTCCTTTACTATGCTTAAAAGCTTTTTGGTGTATTTGCTTTTTTGTTGGAGGTATATCATTGTATTGTTATATTTAATTGCTTCCCATTAGGGGGCACCTGACATGTGGGGCAAGAAAAACTGATGTAATGGCGTCGGCTGCATGTTTTGTACCCTGACGACCTGACGTCACGGAAGAGGAGACACCAACCGACGCAGGACCCAAGACTTTGTTAATCAGGCCGACTGAGGGCTACTGCAAGGAGATAACCCAAATGTAATGACTGCAACAGTAAATACACTCGAACATCTACATTTATGGTAAGTGTACACAACTGTACTTTCTTCAGGTCCTAGGAAGCATGGCAGCTTTCGTACCAATCGTGCCTCTTGCAAAACTGTGCATGCAAATTCTCCAGTGCCTTCTTCTGTCTGTGGTTCTCGAACCATCACCCTTTATGTTTTCAGATTCAGATAACAATCTTTTGCAAGCAGGACCTTCTTTGGTGGATGAGGCCAGGCACAGAACTTTGGAGCTGCCCATTCCAGCCCCCTCAACCCAAGGCCATTGCGACCACGGATGCTTCCCTGATAGGGTGGAGGTGGGGCAATTTCCAGGGAAAGACAGTCCAAGGTGCATGGTCCACGCTGGAGGCCAACCTGCATATCCGTATTCTAGAACTGAGAGCATTGCTGTTAGCGTTGCAAGCATTCCAACCGGTTCTCCCCTCTGGAACGATTGCAGTCCAGTCAGACAATGTCAGTAGTTTGGTATATCAACAAGCAAGGAGGAACCAAGTCCTACCCCCTGTGTCAAGAGACCATGAGAATTTGGCAGTGGGCGATAGCTTCCAACTGCTTTCTGATAGCAGTGCATATCCCAGGGAGCTCCAGCGTGAGTGCAGACAAGTTGAGCAGATGTATTCTCTTGCCCCACGAGTGGTCTCTCAATCCCGAAGTAGTGACAGAAATTTTCAGCCATTGGGGCCAGCCTTGCTGCGACCTCTTTGCCTCCCCATCAAACAGCAAATGCAGCAGCTATTTTGCCCTATTTCCCCCAAAGGAGGAGTCCCCGAGGGACACTCTGATTCACGATTGGCCCACAGGACTTCTTTATGCCTAGTCCCCCCCATTCCTCTGATTCCACAATTCATAAAGAAAGCTATTCGGTTGAAATGCAAAGTGATCCTCATAGCCCCATTTTTGGTCGCGACAAGTTTGGATGTTCTTCATGTTTCACTGTTGCAGTCATTACATTTGGGTAATCTGCTGGCAGGTTGCCCTCAGTCGGCGTGAATTCCAAAGTCTTGGGTCCTGCGTTGGTTGCTGTCAACTCTTCTATGACGTCAGGTCGTCAGGGGTATAAAACATGCAGCCGACACCATTTTCTTTAGTCTTTCTTGCTGCACGGTGCCCGAAGCAGAAGCATTTCGCAAGTGCCGGTCAGCCGACTACTGAAATATTCGAGTTTGAGTTTCAGAACCGAAGTCTTCACTAAAGCTAGGTACCCCGTTGGGGAAACTTTTTTTCTTGCTTTTTACTGATGTCAGAAAAAGTTAATAATTATATTACTTGTGGGAAGCAAATACCTCATAAGGATTTCCATTTATACTGTATTCCTTGCCTAGGCCCTGATCACAACGTGCCTGTCTGTCTGTTTTGTGCTAGATTTAACCAACGCACTATTAAACGTCGGTACATTTTTGCATCTAAGTATTTTGGAAACCGATTTAACTACCCAGAAATGTCGTCGGATAGCAATCCGACTACTGGAGTACATAAAAAACGCAAAGAAAAGGACAAAGAAAGGCAGTCTAGATCCAAAACAGACGACGAGGCTTCTCCTAAGCCAGTTGCTGGTTCGCCGGTACTCAGTGAGGCGCTTTCACAGCCCCTGATACCCACTGCCTTCGAGTCGCAGGCCTGTACCGACACCCATGTGGGGGCCGGCATGCAGCAAGATACTCAAGGTATTGGACCGACGGATGTATCTCCCTCGGATGAGTCCGGAGCCGCTGAGCAGGCACCGGCTTCTGAGCATGTCTTCAGACCTCAGCATTTTTATATCAAACCAACGAAAGCTGCAAAACCAAAGGCAAAGACACCTTCTAAAACTAAAATAAATGATGCCTGAGCCTCGTGCACAGGCCTCTATGCCTAAAAAACAGATGATCAAAATGGCTGAAGACCTTATTACCTTGATCAGGGGTACCCATCCCCCTCCAGATAAGAGGCCTAGGCAAGACACTAACTATGAATCTTCAGATCAGATTTCTATTAGTTCTGATTCCTCTTCTGATCAAGAATTATCTTTACCTCCCTATGAGGATTCTGATGCTGAGGAGTTTATTCCATCTGCATCTCCTCCTGAGGATTATTCATTTGGAGAAACCTTGCATACTTTGTGGGAACATTTCCACTGGGAGAGTCAAGACTTCTCAGAATCAAAAAAGAGGCTCAGGAATTTCCTTCTTCTCCATCAGCACAAGTCTTTAGCCATTCCTCCTGTTTTAGACATTGTGGATGATGTGTTTTCGGAGTCAAGCCTGACCCCTGACTCCTTCCCTCCGGCTCCCAGTAAGCCTGACAGGTATTACAGGGTCCCAGACTATCATAAATTTTTATTTAGAAACCCTGCTGCTGATCTTGAAACTATATTACAGGGTCCAAAGGGCATTAAGGCCTCAACAGCAAAAAACCCTACCCCCTCTGACAGAGATTCAAGGGCACTGGACAGATGGGGAAAAAAGGTTTATATATCTGCAACCTTGACAATCAGGGCCTTAAACTGTCAATTTCATATGCTTAAGTACCAACAACATGTTATGGGATTGCTGAAACAGAAAATTGATGTTGATTTCAGAATGTGCAGAAAATAAGGAATTGCAGGAATTATTGCATGCAGCTGAACAAGTTGGAAAGCATACTTTGCAATGTGGTTTTGATTATTTAGAGGCCTCCTGCAGGGCCGCAGTTACTGGATCTGTGATTAGGAGGCATGCCTGCTTAAAGGAACAAAATTTGCCTGATCATGTTAAAGCTAAATTGCTAGATGCACCTTTACAGCATGATTCTCTGTTTGGTATTAAGGCAGAAGAGGTTTTAAAGAAAATGGAAGACAAAGCAAGTCTATGCAAACTGTGAAAGATTTCTTGCAAGTGCAGCCACCTAGATTCAGTAGACACTGGCCTACAAAAAATTGGTCCTTTCCTGTTTTAGACAGAGCTCAAAGGGTCAAATCCAGATGCCCTAAGGGTTCCAGCTACCAGGCTCAAGACTCATGCAGGTCAAAGCAATGGGGCGCATCCACCTCCAAATCAGGAGGAGACAAAGCGCAAACCTACAGAAAGCAATCCCAATGACTTCCCTCTGCCTTCACCAAGCAATTATCTTTTGACTGCAGCCATAGGTGAAAAATTAGCACTTTTTGCTCAAAATTGGCAGTTAATAACCCAGGACAAGTGGGTCCTAAACATCGTATCACAGGGATACAGATTCCATTTCCACACTCTGCCAGTGCCAAATGGTTGGCCAAATCTGCCAAAAAATTAATGGGCAGAGGCACAGAAACAGGTTACGTCCCTCGTGGATATGGGGCCCATTCAGACAGTACCAGAACAGGAAAAAGGACAAGGTTTTTACTCAAGACTGTTCTTGGTACCCAGAAAGGATAAGGCCTGGTGGCCAATACTGGATTTATCGATTTTGAACACATACCTGGACATTCCAAAATTCAAAATGCTCACTTTGCAAAAGCTTCTGCCCATGCTGGGCAAGAATGCTTGGCTGGTGACTTTAGACCTAAAAGAGGCATACCTGCATGTCCCAATAAGACAGTCATGCAGAAGATACCTCAGATTCAAGGCTGGCTTAATGCATTACCAATTTTCTGCACTGCCCTTTGGCTTATCTACTGCGTCCAGGGTCTTTACACAGTGCCTGGCACCAGTAATTGCATTTTGCAGACAAAGAAGTATTCAAATATATCCTTACTTGGACGACTGTCTCATTCAAGCAGAGAACAAGGACACTCTTCTATGACACCTGGCGTTTGTGAAAAGGCTTCTAACATGCCTAGGGTACACAATAAACAAAAAGAAATCACAACTGGTACCCTCTCAAAATATAACATTCCTGGGTGCAAGCTTGAATACAACTGCCCAGATGGCTTACCTCACGCCAGACAAACATAAGCAACTGACTACTTACTTCAGACTGATGGCAACAAAAACCCAGTCTTCTGCAAGACAAATTCTGCAGGCTCTGGGCTTCATGGCATCCTGCATCCTACTAATTCCATATGCAATACTGCATATGAGGAAACTACAATGGTACCTAAAAAGTTTATGGAGTCAACATTCACACAGTCTGGAAACCATGATTCCTCTCATCCCCTGCCTGCAACAGGAGTTTCTATGGTGGGCAAAGGCCTGTCACCAAAATATGGGACGACCCTTCACTCTACCCACTGCCAGCCAAACCTTAACAACAGACTCAACAGATTATGCCTGGGGGGCCCACATGGCAGGAAGATGCATTCAGGACATATGGGAACCAAATAAAATGCATCTACATATCAACCAGAAAGAGATGCTAGCTGTTCAAAATGCCCTAACAGCCTTCAAGGACTTACGTCATCCAGGACAACTACTGATAAGTACGGACAACACCACAGTCATGTGGTATATAACAACACAATCATGTGGTACATAAGCAAGGGGGCACACACTCATACCCCCTTTGCAGATTAGCCATGGCACTGTGGGGCACAGCTTTGACCTACTAAATAAATCTTCAAGCTCAATTCCTGCCAGGAAAACCAAACACTCTTGC
This sequence comes from Protopterus annectens, assembly GCF_019279795.1. Lineage (NCBI taxonomy): Eukaryota > Metazoa > Chordata > Ceratodontiformes > Protopteridae > Protopterus > Protopterus annectens. Next base: position 734,313,057 of record NC_056732.1, read on the forward strand.
AGACAATTTAAGCAGAAACCTTATGGATCCTCACGAGTGGAAACTAAATCCACAAGTCTTCAGCATGATAGCAAAGAAATGGGGGAGCCCAGACATAGACCTATTTGCCTCTCCTCAAAATTATCAACTAAAAAGATTCTGCACAAGGACTTATAACAGACAAGCATGGAAAGTGAACACCCTATCCTTCAGTTGGAAAAACCTATTTGTTTATGCCTTTCCTCCTCTGCCTCTTCTACCCAAGGTCCTCCTAAAAGTCAGACAAGAGAAGCCAAAGATGATATTAATTGCCCCGGACTGGCCCCGCCAATACTGGTACCCAATCCTAAGGAACTTGCCTCAATACCCAGCTTGGACCTTGCCTCAAAAACCACAACTACTGTCCCAGCAAAATAATCGGATCATGCACAATCAACTACAAACTGTGAACCTGGCAGCATGGTTAATCCTGTAATCATACAGATGACTCCTCTCAGTAAAGCTGTGATGGATGTCATTTTGGAAGCCAGAAGGCCTAGTACTAGAAAATCTTATGCTGACAAATGGAAGAGATTCTGTGCTTGGAATCAAGCACAAGGAACTGATACAGCAGAACCGCATATAGATGCTTGACAAAGGCCTATCTTTTTCATCAATCAAAATCCATGCCTCTGCCGTTTCGGCTCATTACAATACAGAGCTACCAATCTTTTCTCATCCTTTACTAAAGCAGTATCTTAGAGGAGCCAAAAATGTAAGGCCTCCTAGAAGATCACCATTACCTGCATGGGACCTCAATTATGTTTTGGAAAAGCTCACCCTGCCTCCATTTGAACCAGCTGCTACCACTGATATAAAGTTCTTGTCATGGAAGACAGCTCTGCTACTAGTAATTACTTCAGCAAGAAGAGTTTCAGAGCTACAGGCCCACATGGCTGTAGAGCCTTTTATCATATTTTACCCAGACAGGGTGTCTCTGAGGACAAAACCTACCTTTATGCCTAAGGTCATTTCCAGTGTAGTTCTTAACCAAACAATTCATCTGCCAAATTTTTATCCAAATCCGCAGAACAAAGGGGAGAGAATTCTGCATTCCTTGGATGTACACAGACGGCTAAGATTCTACTTGAGCAGGACTAAAGCTCTAAGAAAAACTGAGCAATTACTAGTGTCATATGCTGCAGGATCAGAAGGAAAGACTATTTCAAAGCAGACAATTTCAAAGTGGATAAGCCATTGCATCTGTTTCTGCTACTTACATGCTATGCATGCTCAGTTCTCAGGCCCAAACTGTGGTAGTTCCTCCCACTTGCCAACTTTTGTTCTCTAGTATAAAATCACATTTAGTTAAATAAGCAGAATGTACCCGTTACCCCACAGATCACATCACTTAAGTCTACTTTTAACTCTTCTCCAGTTTTAACTCAAACACTAAGATCCTTTGCTCCTTTTCAAATCTCTAATTAACTTTACTCTATAATGTTTCAGATTTTTCGAAATGTATGTACATACTGAAAATAAATACATTGGATTTACCTTGTATTTTAAGCACTACAATACCATTGTACTGTTTTACTGTCACTTGTGTGTTATTGTACTCTTGTCTGTTTTGTATTTGTGGTCATTGTTTGACCCTGGGCTGAGACTGAAATTGGTCAGACATGATCAATGCTCTACTTTGGCAAATTAATCCAATATATAGATATAGATATAGATTGTGCACACACACACACACACACACACACACACACACACACACACACACACACACACACACACACACAGATATGGATATACAATTACTCACTATGTCAGTTATCTGTGCTTCCGTGTTTGGATGGTTCTTCATTCTTATGTCTGTTGTTAGAATTCTGTACAAGTTGGGCAAGGATAGATCTTGTTTCCAGTCTTCGATATTGTGCTTGCGCTGTGGATGTAGGTGCACTGCTGTTAGGCTGTGTGTGCTGTCCTGCTCTGACAAATGATATTGTGGTGTGTGCCAGCAGGAAGGAGTTGCATACCCAAGCAGGGGAGCTGAACATTTAAAAAAAAAAAAAAAAAAAAAAAAGCTGAACTGGGGATTACAGGAGGAGGAAATCATAATAACCCAAGATAACCCACTGAAGAGGATACCCTCACAGATCAGCTGAGTACATTTTTGGTATGTACTTCACACAGCTTTGCTTTCTGGTTAAGTTCAGTAGTTATTCATATTTGTGTTTTTTTATTTGCTATACTGTTTAAGGGTTAAAAAGTTGGGGGAGTGAGTTGAAGTGCATGGACACTGGAGATGCATCTTGAAATGTGGACAAAGTTGACTCCTCTAAGACGCAAGTGTGATTATTTAATAAGCCTGGGAGTTGTCATGAGATTGGTTGCAGTCCAGGAAAGCAGCCCATTTTTGCTTCTTGATTATTGTTACATTCTTTACATAAAAAAAGAGTATTTGTTTGTTTCAGGACAGATGATTTTTAAGTCTTGTCTAATTTTAAACATTGATAATTTATTGTTTTCTTTTAATAGGTGAACGTGATTAACATGGCCATGTCACAGTTTAGAGTATTTAAGATATGCACGTGCATTGTATCCTTGTTGTCCTTTTTGAAGAGACTGATATGCAGGTAAGACGTTTCTGGTTAAAATGACAAATTAAGCATACACACACACACACACACACACACACACACACACACACACACACACACACACACACACACACACATAAAATCTTGGATACTTTAGTTTTCATTATTTTAGTTCAAAAGTAGTGGTGAAATGGTCTTGATTGTTTTATGAATAAATGGTGTGGTAATTTTGATCTCCGATGTGTACTGGAAAAGTTTGCTGCTGAGTGTAAAGAGGCTTGGATGAGAATTCTACACCTCTCATTCCAATATTATGGATCTCGCCTGCGCAAAAAAAAAAGAAAAAAGTGGATTGCTCTCCCTCAGTGAGAGGACTTGGCTACCTCAGGTGGAGAAGTTTAAGTATCTCAGGATATTGTTTGCAAGTTTCACTGTTGCAGTCATTACATTTGGGTAATCCTGCTGGCAGTTGCCCTCAGTCAGCCTGAATTCCAAAGTCCTGGGTCCTGCGTCAGCTGCTGTCACCTCTTCCCTGACGTCAGGGGTATAAAAGATGCGGCCAACGCCATTTTCTTTAGTATTCGCAAGTGCCGGTCGGCCAACTCCTGAGATTTTCATGTCCGAGTTTCAGATCCGAAGTCTTCAATAAAGCGAAGTACCCCATTGGGGAAACTTTTTTTCTTGCTCCAGACCGATGTCAGAAAAAGTTAATAATTGTATTTAGCAGGCACCGGCTTCTGAGGGTGTATTCAGACCTAAGCATCTTTACATTAAACCATCCTCAGCTTCAAAGACTAAAGCACCTTCTAAAGCAAAGAAACAAACTCAAGAGCCACGTGGACAGGCCTCTATGCCAAAAAACAGATGCTCAAAATGGCCGAAGACTTAATTACCTTGATCAGGGGTTCCCATCTCCCTCCTGATAAGAGGCCTAGGCAAGAGACTGACTGTGAATCTTCAGATCAAGTTTCTATTTCTTCTGATTCCTCTTCTGATCAGGAATGTTCTCTTCCCCCCATGAGGATTCTGATGCTGAAGAATCTATACCTTCAGCTTCTCCTCCAGAGGACTATTCATTTGGGGAAACCTTGCATACCATGAGGGAGCATTTCCACTGGGAGAGCCAAGATTTTTCAGAATCTAAAAAGAGGCTCGGGGATTTCCTTTTACTACCTCGACACAGGCCACTAGCCATTCCACCTGTGTTAGATATTGTAGATGACGTGTTTTCGGAGTCTAGTCTTACCCCTAACTCCTTACCTCCAGCTCCTGTTAAGCCTGACAGATATTACAGGGTTTCCCCGACTTTCATAAATTTCTTTTAAAAACCCTGCTGCAGACCCAGAAACTATTTCACAGGGTCCCAAAGAAGTTGAGGCTTCCACTGCAAAAAAACCCTACCCCCTCTGACAGAGATTCTAGGGCACTGGATAGATGGGGAAAAAAGGTTTACACATCTGCTACCTTGGCTATAAGGGCCTTAAACTGTCAATTTCATGTGCTCAAATATCAGGTACATGTCATGGCATTGCTTAAACAGAAAATGATATTAAACCCTGAATGTGCAGAAAACAAGGAAATGCAGGATTTATTGCATGCAGCTGAACAAGTTGGAAAGCATACTTTGCAATGTGGTTTTGATTCTTTGGAGGCCTCCTGCAGGGCTGCAGTTACGGGTTCTGTAATTAGGAGGCATGCTTGGTTAAAGGAACAAACTCTGCCTGATCATGTCAGTTAAATTATTAGATGCACCTTTACAGCATGATACTTTGTTTGGTGTTAAGGCAGAGGAGGTATTAAAGAAAATGGAGGACAAAGCTAAATCTATGCAAACTGTCAAAGATTTTTTACAAGTACAGCCACCTAGGTTTAGTAGACACTGGCCTACAAATAATTGATCCTTTCCTGTGTCAGACCTCAAAGGGGCAGATCCCAGGCGCAAGGTTCCAACAGGTCAAAGCAATGGGGTGCTTCTACCTCCAAAGTTGGAGAAGACAAATCACAACCATACAGGAAACAGTCCCAATGATTTCCCCCTGCCTGCACCAAGCACTTATCTCCTGGCAGCACCCTTAGGGGGAAAATTAGCACTTTTTTCTCAAAATTGGCACATTATAACCCAGGACAAGTGGGTTCTAAATATTGTGTCACAAGGGTACAAGTTCCATTTCCATACCCTGCTAAAGGCAAACTGTTGGCCAGATCTGCCAAAAAATCAATGGGCAGAGGCACAAAAACAAGTCTCATCCCTCATGGACATGGGGGCCATTCAACAAGTACCAGAGTAAGAGCAGGGACAAGGATTTTACTCAAGACTGTTTCTGGTACCCAGAAAGGACAAGAACTGGAGACCAATACTGGACCTATCTATTCTGAGCACATTCCTGGATATACCAAAATTCAAGATGATGACTTTGCAGCAGCTTCTGCCCATGCTGGGCAAGAACGCTTGGCTGGTGACTCTAGACCTAAGAGAGGCATACCTGCATGTCCCAATCAGACAATTATGCAGAAGATACCTCTGATTCAAGACTGGCTCAGTGCATTACCAATTCTCTGCACTGCCCTTTGGCTTATCTACTGCACCCAGGGTCTTTACAAAGTGCCTGGCACCAGTAATTGCATTCTGCAGACAAAGAGGAATACAAATATATCCTTACTTGGACGACTGTCTAATTCAAGCAGAGAACAAGGACATTCTTCTACAGCATCTGGCGTTTGTGAAAAGACTTCTAACATGCCTAGGGTACATAGTCAACGAAAATAAATCAAAGCTAGTACCCTCTCAAGAGAGAATATTCCTGGGTGCAAGCTTAAATACAACTGCCCAGATGGCTTATCTCACGCCAGACAAAGGCAACTGACTACCTATTTCAAAATGTTGGCAACAAGGGCCCAGTTATCTGCAAGAAAAAGTCTGCAGGCTTTGGGCTTCATGGCATCCTGCATCCTACTAATTCCATATGCAAGACTGCATATGAGGAAACTTCAATGGTACCTAAAATGTGTTTGGACTCAACATTGCCACAGCCTGGAAACAATGGTTGCTCTCATTCCCTGCCTACAACAGGAGTTTCGATGGTGGGCAAAGGCCTGTCACCAAAACAAGGGACAGCCATTCACATTACCCCCAGCCAGGCAGACACTAACAACGGATGCATCAGATTATGCCTGGGGGGCCCACATGGCAGGAAGATGCATTCAGGGGACATGGTCCTCAACCCAAATGCATCTACATATCAATCAAAAAGAGATGCTAGCTGTTCAGAATGCCCTGACAGCCTTCAAGGACCTACTTCATCTGGGACAACTACTGATAAAGACAGACAACACCACGGTCATGCGGTATATAAACAAGCAGGAGGGCACACATTCTTACCCCCTTTGCAGACTAGCCATGACTTTGTGGGACACAGCATTAACTTACCAAGTACATCTGCAGGCACAATTCCTGCCAGGAAAAATACTCTGGCAGACGAACTAAGTAGAAACCTCATGGATCCCCACGAGTGGCAGCTAGATCCACAAGTCTTCAGCATGATAAGAAGGAAATGGGGATGCCTGGACATAGATCTATTTGCCTCCCCTCACAACTACCAAATAAAAAGATTCTGTGCAAAGACTTATCACAGACAAGCATGGACAGTGGACGCCCTATCAGTATATGCCTTTTCCCCCACTGCCTCTCCTCCTCAAGGTACTCCTAAAGGTCAGACAGGAGAAGCCAAAAATGATACTGATTGCCTCAGACTGGCCCTGCCAGTGCTGGTTCCCAATCCTAAAGAATTTGTCTCAATGCCCAGCTTGGACCTTACCTCAGATACCTCATCTACTGTCCCAGCAAAACAATCCGATCCTGCACAGCCAACTCAGGACTTTAAACCTGGCAGCATGGCTGATAAGGTAGTCATACAAAACACAGCTCTCAGTAAAGCTGTGATGGATGTCATCTTGGAGGCCAGAAGGCCTAGTACTAGAAAATCTTATATTGGAAAATGGAAGAGATTATGTGCTTGGAACCAGGCACAAGGAACTGATACAGCTGTGCCAAATATTCCTCAGATTTTACAATGCTTAACTGAGATGCTGGACAAAGGCCTTTCTTTTTCATGTATTAAAATTCATGCCTGCCATTTCGGCTCATTACAATACAGAGCCCCCAATCTTTTCACATCCCTTATTAAAACAGTACCTTAGAGGAGCTAAAAACGTAAGGCCTCCAAGGAGATCACTAATGCCTGCATGGGACCTCAACTATGTCTTGGAAAAACTCACCCTGCCTCCTTTTGAGCCAGCTGCTACTGCTGATATAAAGTTTTTATCTTGGAAAACAGCTCTGCTCCTAGCAATAACTTCTGCAAGATGAGTTTCAGAGCTACAGGCACTCATGGCTGTGGAACCTTTTATCATTTTTTATCCAGACAGGGTCTCTGAGGGCAAACCCAACATTTATGCCTAAGGTGGTGTCCAGTGTGTCTCTTAACCAAACTATTCATCTGCCAACTTTTTATCCAAATCCACAGAACAAGGGGGAGAGAATTCTGCATTCTTTGGACATACACAGACAGCTTAGATTCTACTTGTACAGAACCAAAGTTTTCAGGAAGGCAGAGCAATTACTAGTGGCATATGCTGCAGGATCACAAGGAAAGGCTATCTCAAAGCAGACTATTTCAAAGTGGATAGGCCACTGCATTAGTTTCTGCTACTTACACCATGGCAATCCAGTGCCTGAGGGCATTAGGCCACATTCAACCAGAGCTGCTGCCACTTCAGCAATTTTTCTCAGGGGAGTAACAATCAAAAACATTTTAGAGGCTGCTACTTGGAATTCAGTGCACACCTTTACTAAGCACTATCATCTGCCACTCTACTCTAAATCCAGGGCAGGCTTTGCCACTGCAGTTCTGCAGGGCCTCATAGCCGCTCCTAATGCTGTTTAGCTCCAGCTTCCCATCCATAGCTTTGGGACTCTACCCAAATGTAATGACTGCAACAGTGAAACACAAAGAACATAGTACAGTTGTGTACACTTACGATAAATGTAGATGTTCAAGTTTATTCACTGTTGCAGTCCAGGTTACCCACCCGCCATCCTTCTTTCTTCTGATGGAACCTATCTTTCCTTCTCTGATTTATACAACCTGTGTGGTGTATTTGCTGGTAGATGAAGGTAAAGTTTATATTGGTGCATGTATTTATATATATATATATATATATATATATATATATATATATATATATATATATATATATATATATATACATACATACACACATACATTTTGGCTACCCTTTTAGGGGGGCACCTGGGGCAAGAAAAACTAAAGAAAATGGCATCGGCCACATCTTTTATACCCCCTAATGACCTGACGTTAGGGAAGGGGAGACAGCAGTCGACGCAGGACCCAGGACTTTGGAATTCAGGCTGACTGAGGGCAACCTGCCAGCAGGATTACCCAAATGTAATGACTGTAACAGTGAATACACTCGAACATCTACATTTATGGTAAGTGTACACAACTGTACTTTATGTGCCAAACTGGTTGTAGATGGGATCACTCATACTACCACGGAAGGTATTGTCAACCTGCTAGCTGACAAATTCAGAGCAAACTTCACCCCCCCCCATCGCCGCCTACCATTTCCCAAAGCTTACCTGACATCAGCCCTCTGTGCAGTTTCTCTAGAGAACAGGTCATCTGAGGACTCACCAAGGCCAAAAACACTGCCTCAATGGGACCAGATAATAATCTAGGTTGTTTACCAAACAATCTAAAACAAGACCTAGCGGACCCTTTTTGTGCTGTCATTAATCACAGCTTGAGAACTGGCTGTGTTTCTGCAGAATGGAGAACAGCAACAGTAATCTCCCTGTACAAAGGGGGGCCATCAGCTGAACCTGGGAACTACAGACCCACAAGTCTAACCAGCCCCATCTGCAAGACCATGGAAAGGAATGTCATGGACCTTATCAACAAGGACATAGGCCACCTCCAAACGCTGGATCCAACCCAGTTTGGCTTTAAGGGTAGCTCATGCTTATTAAACTTTGCAGACTTATTTGAGAATGTCACAAAGCCATGGACGAAGGTAAGACAATACACACAGCCTATCTCGAACTTGTCAAGGCTTTCGACACAGTTCCCCACTGTAGCATCGTTGAGAAACTCTCCCAGATGGGGATTAATCCTTATGTTACTAGATGGGTAGCCAGTTGGTTCACACTGACAGAACACACACTGTTAGAATTGGTGACTCCACCTCCACCGGTAGACCCATCATCAGTGGAGTACCACAGGAATCTGTGCTGGCCCCCTTACTGCTTGGCATCTGTTTCTCAGAAGTCCAGAGTAGATGGCCTTTGGCTCACCAAGTTCGTTGATGATTGCAAATTGGGAGCAATCGAGTCCCCTAATGATGTCAACATATCACAACAAGGCTAACACAAACAAATGATTGGTGCCAAAGCTATGGTCTAAAACTAAATGCAAGAATTGCATTATTATTCTCTTTGGCAAAATGGAATTCCCTACAAATTACAATATTGACAGCACCCACCCGAGTTCCATTCCAGAGGTGTGAGACTTGGGAACACAGGTTGCTAGCCTGAACTTTGACCTCCATGTTACCACAGTAGTAAAGAGAGCCTTCTATGTAGCGCACTTCATAAACAAGGGCATAGCATCCACATCAAGGGATGTTATAACTCCACTGTAGTCAGTCCTCATCAGACCAATAATATAGTATAATTCGCCCTTTTGCATGTACCTCGCCAGACACCTGCAGTAGCTGGAAAGGCCTCAGAGGTTTCTCTCTAAGAAAATGCAGGGACTGCAAACCATGACCTACATGGACAGGCTGAAAGCCCTGTCACTTTACTCTGTATCTTATAGGCTGCTGAGAGGTGACTTGTGCCTAGCCTATAGGGCAATGTCCAACCCTGTCCTAATGGAAATGCTGCACATCCACAAGTCAAATGGCACATGAGTCACTCTCTATAGTGATCTCAACCTAGCTTGTGACATTAACAGAACATGCTGAAGAGACAGATAGGTCTCCCAGAGACTGATGCTTCTATGAAATAGACTTCCTGTTCACATAAAACAGAGCTCCTCACTGACCATATTCAAAAGCAGCCTAGATAATTGGATGGGAGACTGCATATTCACCCCTGGGGTGGCACCCATGTCCCCCTCATGGACAGTGGTAGCCAGTGTTGATCATAGACCCGTTCATAAATTCATCCTGCAGACTACCCAAAAAGAGCAAATGGGGGATACTTGGGATTAACATGGCTAGGCTTGTAGAGGCTGTAGGGCCGATAGCCTAGTAACAAGTTTGACCAAAGCAAACTGCTACAAAGAACCATACACTAGGGATGCACCTTAGTGCAAATTCAAATTTGTTAAACACATAAACACTCCAGAAAAATACATTTTCGTCCAAAAGACTTCATCAGATGAATAAGAATAAACATACAGTCCTCTTATACCAAAACAATAGATTCAAATTCTGCTGCTTGCCTCGTAACCACCTATGAACCACCTATGAACCTATCAATAGATTGACTATTGCACAAGTGCAGCTGCTGTACTGCATCGTGGTGCTGAATTAATATGCCAGGCAGTTTGTCTCCATCCTCAGCTATGGCTATAAACACTGGATAATGACTGAAAGGAAGCATGCATTGTAAATAAAGTCCCTTCATAAGGTTGCCATGTTCACTCTGTATGACAGAGCAAGGCTTTCTGCAGTTTGAGAACCTTGTGAGCAGAGCTACTCATACTTCCACCCATCCATCATTCCAATTTCTAAAGTGCTTATCCTTTTGAAAGTCACTGTCATAGTATGCTGAACATGACAGACCAGACTTCTGTACCCTCGCAAGCATTTCCTGTTCCTACTGTGGGATACCATGGCATTCCTATGCCATTTGACAGTTGTAATGTGTTCAGCATTTCCTTTTTCTGCCCTTGGTCCTCCTCCAAAGTATCATTCCAGGTATATTTACTATTGGATGCTACTCGGGTCTTCCTTCTTAAGTGCCCAAATAACTTTAGCTGGCTTCTCTCAATCCTGAGTACCAGTAGCTCGACTCCCAAGATCATGTCAGGTTGCTAAGCTTCACAGTCTGTTACAACATGAGAATCAACCCCTTTCTTCCACATTTTGTACACAGTGATATCAACCCATTTCTTCCCCATTTTGTACACAGTAATAATTCTTCTGGAAAGGGTAGAATGCAGTTTTATCAGCTGTTAGCTTGACATTACCTTTGTCTTCATAGTGTACATATGCAAATATTGCATGAACTAGCAGTAACTCCAGTCTAGTGTACTATAAGAGGACATTGACAGTGCACTTCTCTATCTCCCTCTAGATTGTTTCATACCATGCCATTCAGTGACTTGCAACTCTCACAGTTATGAAAATATGAAATAATACTGACAAGTAGGGAATGCTGTTTCAAATGCAGGAAATTCTAGAATCATAATGAAGCACAACAGTTATATTCTATATTTACTTTATAAACAATTTTTGAATAACGTACAATTTGAAGTGTAAATTGGTTTACTATTTTGAATACCTTTACAATGATTATAACAGTGTAATACTTTGTGATATATGTGAAGGTGAGCAATAATAAAGTATTTTTTCAAAAAGGTTAGAAAAAAGTAATTAATTAATTTGCAGGTTTATTACATACTGATTACTTACCTCCTTCCTCCACTATTTCAACAATAGTTCAACAGAAAATTATTTTTGTGATGGGACTGCAAGTGATCGATCATACCAGAAGTCATTCATATATGAAGCACTGCGATGGGCATTCCATTTCTGAGCTGGAAGGCAGAATGACAGGTGGTGTACACCATTAGATAGGTGGAAAGATTTTTGGCCAAAATGCAATAGCATGCCAGTGTGGTGTATTTATTATTTAAGACTTCATCAGAACCTGATGAAGTCCTCAATAATAAGACAGAAATTCTTTGGTTTGTTTGTAAGCCATTAAACTTATTTATTTACTTATGTTTCTGCAGATGTTATTAAAGCATTTAAATATCTTAAGTGGGGTGTCTGTTTTCTTGATCTGTTCCAGCACACTGTTTTGGTTTTGAAAGTGTACACGGCTGCAGATTTTAAAAATTCCATGCAAAGTACTCCTTTGGAACTATTGGGGGAGTAAATGTCTGTAACTAAGGAAGTGATGCGTTTGAGCTGGGACACGAGATCTGAATTGACTAGACATAATAAGGACATAATAAGGACTTAAATTTAATAATGTTGCCTGCCAAAAAAAAGCAGATTGCCAAATTTCTTGTGTCAAGAATAAGTCCACTGTTGCCAATCTCCACCAGCAGGATCCTTCCATTGTCTCTTGAGTTGTACGGCAGCATACATCAATCTGGTCCCCTCATCACAGATTCCTTTTGCAGGTATCACAGTGAACCCTCTGTATTTAGTGGTCCATTCTTCATCACCCGATGTTTCATCCGATCAAATTCAGTGAGATTTTTAGGCAGTATATTTAATGGTGGCTAGACTTTCGTAGGTTTTCATTAGGCTGTCCTTTCATTCTCCCCTTGATAGGAGCAGAAGTGATGACAGACCCATCCCTTTTAGGGTGAAGACAATGTTTTGAAGGGAAGACAGTGCAAAGTACGTAGTCTCCAGATGAGGCCAGTCTTTACGTCATCAGTGTACTGGAGATGAAGGCAGTCCTCCTTGCATTATGGGCTGTCCTGGACTCCTTGTGGGTGTGATCTCATTCCATGCAGACAGCATATCGGTGGTCTGGTACATCAGCAAACAAGGTGGAACTCATTCTTACCCATTATGTCAGGAGGCCATGAAGGGCTGGCAGTGGGCAGTGTCTTACCAGTGCTTTCTAATTGTAATGTATATCCTGGTGAAATCCAGTGCATTAGCAGACAATTTGAGCAGATCAGTTCTTCGGCCGCGCAAGTGATCCCTCAAGCAGACAGTGGATGTTCTTCTTGTTTCACTGTTGCAGTCATTACATTTGGGTAATCTGCTGGCAGGTTACCCTCAGTCGGCGTGATTAACAAAGTCTTGGGGTGGGTTGCTGTCCCTTCTTCCATGACGTCAGGTCGTCAGGGTTATAAAAGATGCAGCCGACGCCATTACATCAGTCTTTCTTGCCACGCGGTGCCCGAAGCAGAAGCAAGTTCGCAAGTGCTGGTCGGCCGACTACGGAAATTTTCATTTTCGAGTTTCAGAACCGAAGTATTCAACTAAAAAGCTAAGTACCCCGTTGGGGAAACACTTTTTTGCTCCTTACCGATGTCAGTAAAAGTTAATAATTGTATTACTTGTGGGAAGCAAATACCTCATAAGGATTTCCATTTCTACTGTATTCCATGCCTAGGCCCTGACCACAATGTACCTTGTTGTCGGTTTTGTGCTTTATTTAATCAGCGCACTATCCTTCATCGGTAAATTTTGCTTCTAAATATTTCGGTTCTCGGTTTAATTATCCAGAAATAACATCGGTTAGCAATCCGACTACCACAGTACCGAAAAAACGCAAAGGAAAAGACAGAGACAGGCCATTGAGGTCCAAAACTGCCGATGACTCTTCTCCTTAGCCAGTCACCAGTTCGCCGGTAATCAGTGAGGCACTTTTACAGCCCCTGATACCCACTACTTCTGATATGCAGGCCTCTACTGAGACCCATTCGGAGTCCGGTATGCCGCGAGATGCTTCACCTATGGAACCCGCGGATGTCTCTACCTTGGATGGGTCCGGAGCCGCTGTGCAGGCACTGGCTTCTGAGGGTGTATTCAGGCCTACAGATTTGTGTATTAAACCGACACCACCTTCAGTATTAAGGGCAAAATCTTGATCTATGTCTAAACTGACGCCCAGGCCACATGTTCAGGCCCCTATGCCTAAAAAACAAATGATCAAAATGGCTGAAGATTTAATTACTTTAATCAGGGGTAGTCAACCCCCCCCCCATCTAAGAGGCCTAGGGCTGAACCTGACTATGAATCTTCTGAACAGGACTCTTTCTTCTGACTCTTCTAATGAACAGGATTTGTCCATACCTACTTATGAGGACTCTGATGCAGAGGATTCCATTCCTTGTGCTTCTCCTCCTGAGAATATTTCTTTTGGGGAAACTTTACATACCTTAAGGGAGCATTTCCACTGAGAAAAACAGGATTTGTCTGAATCCAAAAAGAGGCTTAGGGAGTTCCTTCTTCTTCCTCAGCATAGGCCTTTGCCTGTACCTCCTGTACTAGACATTGTTGATGATGTGTTTTCAGAATCCAGTATGGCCCCTGATTCTCTGCTTCCAGCCCCTTGTAAGCCAGACAGATACTACAGGGTTCCTGACTCCCACAAATTCCTTTTCAAAAATCCTGTTGCGGATCGTGAAACTATTTCTCAGGGGCTCAAGGGCATTAAGGCTTCTACTGCTAAAAATCCTACCTCTTCTGATAGAGACTCCAGGGCACTGGATAGATGGGGTAAAAAGGTTTATACTTCTGCAACCTTGGCAGTCAGGGCTTTAAACTGTCAATTCCATATTCTGAAATATCAGCAGCATATCATGGGGCTGCTTAAACAGAAAATAATGTTGATTTCTGACTGTGTGGAAAATAAGGATTTACAGGATTTATTGCATTCAGCTGAACAAGTTGGAAAACATACTTTGCAAAGTGGTTTTGATTCTTTGGAGGCCTCTTGCAGGGCTGCTGTTACTGGGTCTGTGCTTAGAAGACATGCTTGGCTTAAGGAGCAATCTCTGCCTGATCATGTTAAAGCACAATTGTTAGATACTGTTAAGTAAAAACAAATTAGGACAACACAAAAGGCTCAGATGCAAAAAACTTTACTAGTGTACACCAGGAGGCAAAATACCATACAATACAAGTATAGAGTTTTGTCTGGCAAAATACAGGAAGTATTCTTCATTTTATAACCATACATTCAAGCTGTGCCCACCTTACTGACGTGGTCAGTCATAGGGCAACCTACATCACTATAGTCTACAATATTCTATTCATAAGAAAAAGCTGATGTTATATTTTTTAAAAGTTTTCCCATGAGAATAATACAGCCTTGCAAAGCACCTGGTCAGTTATAATGTCTTTCTGTAAATGTTATTCTTTCAAGGTTTCAGTCCTGCTCGAATACAATAGTCAGTTCAGTCTTGTAATACACTTCTTTGTTCTTCTCGCAACATTACTTCTAGCAGCTGTGCTTTATCTCTGATAACATTATAAGGCCAACCATCTCAGAGGAAGGAAGAAAGATTTTCAATGCTCTATACATTCATTTTCCTGACCCAGCAGATAATCATTAGTGAAAAACATAAGCTTGCTGAGCTGGCTACTGCCAGGGACAGAGTTCAATCACACTGCAGCTCCAAAGCTTCAAGCAATTACATGTAAGATCATTCTTACTGCCATATTGTAAAATAGAATAAAATGCATTACATACTATTTGCTTTTAAACTAGCACTTTATATATGTTCAAATACATATTTTTCTAACATTTTCCTCCCTTTTAATACTTTTTATTCTATTCAGAAACATAAACAATATCATATCATTCCCTAGCCTTCTTCTATAAGGACTTTCAACTAGGCAAGTCATTTGATTTATATTTCAGAAAGAATTTCATTTGGAACCAATAGGTCCAGTTCAATGTCTTGGTACAAAGTTTCAGTTACAGATATATCAACAAATTCTCTGACTAATCTTTTCATACAGGGAATCCCACAACAGATGCATGCTCCTAATAAGAGCAGAACAACACAAATAGCAATCAGAATATTCATTAGGATTGAACCCCACCCACCAAATAGATTCTGGAAAAAGTTTGTCAGTGGGTTTGGGCCTGGTTCAGTCATGGCCGATACCTGCTGTATTACCTCTAGGTGATCATTTATCTCATGTCGATTGTCTGGTATAAACGCACAGCATTCTTCTTTGATAAGCGCGCACGTACCACCTCTCGCCGCTAGGGTGAAGTCAAGAGCCATTCGATTTTGTAGCACAACAGTTCTCATTGCATTCAGTTCATCAGTCACAAGTTCAAGAGCGGAAAAAGTTGCATTACTCATTACTTCGAGAAGCTTTGACAATTTTCTCAGCTCCCAGATTGATTTGACTGCTCCATAGGCTGGGAATATTCCAGCCCAGGATATAACACTGTCACTCAAGTCCATATGAGTCAATTTCTCTTTATCTTTTACAGATGGATGATCCTTCCAACCAGCTTCGATTTTTCCCACTGGATTTGCAGGTTTCTCGACTGAATTTCCAGTTTTCCGGGCTACATCTCTTACGTTTCGTATCTTACCTAGAGGTAATTCTGCAGTATGCCTTATAGCTGGAACCAGATAACCCAAAAAACAACTGCCGGACCAATTCTCAGGTAGCCATTTGTATGCCTTTTTCCCACAAACAAAATAACAGTTTTCTACTTTAGTACTGATGCGGGTTAACTCTGAATGAAACATTTTCTTGTCTATAACAGACAATTGTTTATGCAATTCAGGATTTTTCTGCACATCTTTTATGGTTGTTTTCATTAAGTTCAAATATGAATCATAATTTGTGCTAAACTAGTACTTTTATCTTTAGCCTTAATATAGCATTTGTAAGATACAGTTATGTTACAGTTACTCCATCCAACTTGGAGTGTGTCATTTTTATAGAAACAAACAATTCCCCTCTGTGTAATAGGCAAATACAATGCAATCTTGTCCTGTGATCTCACAGAACCTGTATCAAAAAGTAAATTTTCCCATGTCTCATTTATCCCCAAGGGGACAGCGGACATCAACAGTCCTCCATATGCTGTTGGTATAGCAGTACAAACCCAGC
Source organism: Protopterus annectens (assembly GCF_019279795.1). Classification (NCBI taxonomy): domain Eukaryota; kingdom Metazoa; phylum Chordata; order Ceratodontiformes; family Protopteridae; genus Protopterus; species Protopterus annectens. Next base: position 734,329,490 of record NC_056732.1, read on the forward strand.
AATGTGAAACGTTCATAGTCTCTACATATACACGCTTCATAGCTAGGTATGTGTTAAAGTTTGGATGCCAGTCTATAGACAGTTCATCACGTTTCTCCACTTTCATTTGTGCGGTTATATGCAGGAAAAACCACAACAAAAGGAAAGTCACCACAAACATAGTCAATAGATGTATAGTTAGCAAGATGGTTAAACAATATCTTCGGGGTTGGTTTGTATTTTTACTCATTTTGCTCTTGGCCATCCTGCCTTTGTTGTGTATCAGTCACAAAATGTCCATCAAGCTGAAAATTCTTTACCAGTTTACAGTGCGTCAGGTGGACCCAGGACGACCTCTCAGCAACTTTAACTGCAGTAGGCGTCGCCAAGAGTACCTGGTACGCACCTTCCCACTTTGGACTCGTCCAATTTTTCTTCTTTATGACCTTCAGCCAAACCCAGGACCTAGGGGTCAGCACCGCTTCTAATGGTCTGGTCTGTTCCTTATCTGAAAAAAGAGTTCAACTGCAAAACAGTTTTATGTGTTAACAATTTCCTCATATAATTAGCTAATGAGCTGTCAGCTTCTAGCTCTGCAGGCATGAGAGCTTTCCACTGTGGCACATAATATGCCCTTCCAAATATCACTTCAAAGGGGGTCAAACCCTTTACATTTGGAACTGTTCTCATGTTCAGCAGTGCCAAAGGCAAACAGCAAATCCAATTCTTCTGTGTTTCATTCATTAACTTCCTCAACTTGTTCTTTAAAATTCCATTGTACCTTTCCACCAGTCCTGCAGACTGTGGGTGGTAAGCACAATGATTCTTCAAGGAGATCCCAAAGAATCTCCCAAGTTGTTGAATTGTCTGATTTACAAAGTGTGTCCCATTGTCACTATAGATTCTTTCCGGTATGCCAAATCTAGGAATTATTTCTTTTATTAGGGCTTTTGCCACTGTTGCTGCATCCGGATTTTTAGTAGGAAAAGCTTCTACCCATTTGGAAAACATGTCTACAATCACTAAACAGTATTTTTTCCCTTCACATTAGCTTAGTTCTATGAAATCCATACAGATAGTATGGGACGGATATGGTGGTATAGGAAAACTCCCTTGCTTGGGTTTGAATGCTCCTTGTGCATGATGTTTATTACAAATATGACATGCTGCACAAAATTTTTGTGTAAAGTTCGTGAATCCATATGTTTGGAATATTCGATTAACTAACTGTACCATCCCCCCTGTTGAGACATGGCTCTGCCCATGGCTCAACAAAGCTGCATATCTAAATAAATTAGACGGCAATATTGGCTTTTTCTCCTTGGAGATGTACAGTCCATTCTCGAGGATTGCACCTCGTCTCTCCCATTTCTGTTTCTCAGCTTTTGTAGTTAATGTCTGCATTGTTTTCAACATTTCTAAATCTAAAATCTCAGAGGGTTGTAATTCCTCATTCAAAAGTAAGATTTCTGAGTCTGAGGCTGCTTGCTTTGCAGCTGCATCAGCTCATGCATTACCTTTTGAAATCGAATCCTGTTTTGTATGAGCTACACATTTACAAATAGCTACTTTGGTAGGTAACTGAATAGAATCTAATAAGTTTAAAATAAGTTGCGCATGATTAATCGGTTTGCCAGTAGATGTTATCATTCCCCTATTTTTCCATTGCTGCGCAAAAACATGCACTGTAGAGAAAGCATACTGACTGTCAGTATATACGTTCACACATTTGTCTTTCGCTAGAGTGCAAACCCGTGTCAAGGCTATCAATTCTGCTGCTTGAGCAGACAGGTTATGCTGTAAGGGTTGGGCTTCTAAAATCTCAGTATCTGTGACTACTGCATATCCTACTAGATCCTTCCCCGTAGGATCCTTTCTGCATGAACCGTCCACATAAAATGTCACCTCGGCATCATCCAAGGGCATATCAGTGAGGTCTTGTCTGGGCAAAGTTATTTGCTCAATTTCTTGCAGGCAACTGTGTGGTGTGCGATCCACAGGAGTCGGAAGTAACGTTGATGGATTTAATGTTGTACAACTTTCAATTACCATATGAGGTTGGCTCAGCAGTATGGTCATACAAGAAAGATGTCTAGCAGGAGATAGGTATGCTATTTTTTCTTGCAGTAAAATTATCGCGACTGCATGAGGCACTCTCAGAGTGAGAGGGTGGAATAACACCACTGAGGCCGAAGCCTGTACTGCCATTGCAGCTGCGACTACTGCTTGCACACAGTGAGGCAATGATCGTGCCACTGGATCTAACTGTGAGGAATAGTAAGCTATGGGACGTTGCTTACTCCCATGCTGCTGCGTCAAAACTGACGTCATGTATCCCTGTTTGCAATCTACGGTTTGAAAAAATCTTTTGTGGTAATTTGGAAGTCCTAAAACTAATGATGAAGCTATCGATTGTTTTAGTCTGCAGAAAGCTGTTTCTGCTTCAGGTGTCCATTGTAATACATCTTGTGCTGCCATTGGTGTTTTATATATAAAATCAGCCAATGGAGCAGATTCTAAAGCATAGTTCGATATCCAACTTCAACAAAAATTAGTCGTACCCAAAAAGGACATCATTTCCTTCTTGGTTGTTGGCTTAGGTGCCTGTAAAATCGCTGTTTTTCTATCTACGTCTAGTATTCTACCTTCATTGGATATTACATATCCTATGTATCTAACCTGTTTTCTCCAAAGTTGTAACTTACTTTTGTTTACTTTGTGTCCTTGTGCTGCTAAAAATTTCAATAATGCTATTGTATCTTCCCTGCATTGCTGTTGGGTGGGGGCTGCTAGCAAGATGTCATCTACATAAAGTAGAATCTGACTACCTCCTGGTGGAGTAAATCCTGCCAGGTTGCTAGCCATTTCTTGTGCAAATATCGTTGGACTTTCACAATATCCCTGCGGTAGCCGAGTATAGGTATATCTTTACCCTGAAATGTAAATGCAAACCAATACTGGCTGTCAGGATGTATAGGTATTGAAAAGAAAGCATTGCTTATATCTACCACAGTAAAATATTTTTGTTGTGGCTTCAAATCGTTCAACAAAGTGTGTGGATCTGGCACCGTAGGTGCTCTGGGTATTATCGCATTGTTTATGGCTTGTAAATCCTGTACCATCCGCCATTCCCCGTTTGCTTTTTTAACAGGAAATAGAGGGGTATTACATGGTGAATCTAGAGATTCTACCAGTACTCCTTCCTTGAGTAATGCTGCTATTATAGGCTTGATTCCCTGCTCTGCATCCTTCCTCAAGGGGTATTGTCTTTTTTGTGGTCTAAATGCTGATTTAGGTGTAATGGTTACTGGTCCTGCTGTTCGAATAAGTCCTACATCTGATTTGCCTGTTGACCAAAGAATGTTTGGTATATCGCAAAAGGCTTTTTCTTCTTCTTCTTCTAACAAGAATGCCAATCAGCTGTCTTCACTATGTTGCAAGTGTACAACTGGGCGTGTCTATGTTAGCCAATTCAATTTCTGTTTTTGTACTCCCTGTTCTGATAATTCTAAATCAGTTTGTTTTTCCCATTTTGTTACTTTTTCTCCTAAATCTGCCCATCTCACATCCTTGCTCTTTGTCAAGCTGACATGTGGCAATCTATTAGATTTGTACAGTTTCATGAATTCCTGAGGTAATGAACAGCTTACTACACTGTTTTCCTCAGTATCCCAATATAAGGTTCGTAATACTAATCTGTTAGCGGGATTTTTGAACAACTCTTGCTCATATTCCTTATCAGGTCCTGGCATGCTACAGTAGTATAGAGTACAATGTAACAAATGCTGTTGGTCGGTGTCAAGGGTGGGGACCTTACTGATGGCTACATTCATCAGTTCCTCGGTTACTGCCCCTGGACCAGTCGTAACTAGGTCCTGGCTGTACCAGTAAAAAGCTTCACCCTCCGATCGCACCACAAAAGTATCCATTTGTCTTTGTGCTTCCATACCCTGCATAGTAGGAACTACTGCTATGCCAAATATCTGCATAAGGTCTCTTCCCAGTAAGTTTACTGGACATTTTGCAGAAACTACAATTTTACTTTTCTGAGTCATACCTGAAACTGGGTCAGTTATTGCTATATCATGGGAGAGTGGCTCCCTATATAGCTGTCCATTTGCTGCTTTCACTAATATATAGTCAGGTGATTCAGAATGTTCTGGTAACTTTGAAGGGTGTATCAAAGTTCGAGACGCTCCTGAGTCGCACAAGAATTTCACTTCCCTTCCTTCCACCAGAAGTGTAACTTCCGGTTTTGTGTCTGCCAAATAGAGCTCTAAGCTTAATAATGCTAAGTCTAAAACTTCACTTTCTTCATCCTCTACATCTGTTTTCACTTCCTCTGTTCCTTCTACTATATTTACATTTGTCCTTTGTTAGCCTTTCCTGATGATTTTTGATTGTCATCGCTATCATATAGTCAGTCCTCATCACCTTTATCTTTATCTTCTGTAGTCGCCTTTTTATTTAGCCTGCAATCCCTTGCTAAATGTCCTTTCTTACCACACTTAAAGCATTCACCTTTCTTTTTTCTTTCTTCAAAATCTTCTGACCTTTTGTCAGACTGTTTATTACCCTGAGTATTTTTCTTACCCTTTTTACCCCCCTGTACAACGAAGACCTCTGCTCCGTCTTCTGCTGTGAAGACCAGTGTCTTCTTTTTCTTTTTACTGTTAAAATGTCTTTCAGCATGTCTAGCATACTCAAGTAAGGCTTGTAGCCTGCTTGTTCGATGATCTATCATATGCTTCGTAATAAAGCTACTGATAGGTGCAATGCAACCTTTCAAAAATGCATTTTTCAGTTGCTGTTCATATGAGCTATCATTTGTCTGGCTTTCAGGAATAGCCATACCACTATGGTTATTGAAACATTCCAATAATCTACTATAGTACCCATCTACAGTTTCATTATCTTGTTGTATGCATTGATTAATGCAAGTCCAATCTGCTCTAGGTTTCCATTTTTCAGAAATTCGGTCTGTAAGACCTTTCACTCTAGTATCTAATTCTGCGTCACTATGTAGGAGTGGTTTAAGTTGTGCGTCACGAGAGTTCCAGGTGCCACAAATCATGTGCTAGTCTGGACCCAAAATCTGTCTAACTACCTTTTCTACTTCTTCCCCATTTAAATGGTAACTTAGTCTCATACCGTGTAAATCTTGTAAAAACTTTGTGTAATTAATTTTCGGATGAGGGATTCCCTCTGTAGCTTTCCGAATATCTTCCGGTGTCCATGGTCTATACACTAGGAGAGTTGGGTCCTGCTCTTCCTGTCCTGCCTGAGGGTTTGGTACCTCGATTAGTGGACAGATTTCTTCACTCTCTTCTAGTGAGTCTCTCCCTATTTGATATAAATCTGTGTCCCTAAGTGTTTTACGTGTCCGGGATCTAGTTTCAATAGGTTCTCTAATGAATGGTTTTAATGCTCCTGCAACTTCAGGATAACGTGGAGGTGGACTAGCCTGTCCTCCTGCTTCATATCCTAAAAAAGGCATTGGAGGGGGCGGAGGGGGAGGGGCCGTCGCTATTACTGTATTATTATCCTCTTTGTCTAAAAATAATGCTTTCGCATTTTTAATTTTCTGTTCCCTTCGGTTCACTTCCTCAATCCACCTATGTGCCTGAGGAATGCCTAATTGCCGTTGTTTCTTTGCCTGACCTTCTGCGTCAGATTTAAGCTGTTTTAAAAGTTTAACTAACGAAATTCTATTTAATTTACCGTCAAATTCGTATTTATTAACCCATTTTGTATAATACCTTACATTATCTGCTCGTTGTAATTGCATATATTTTGCGTCATCAGTTAGGGGCGGATCTCGGTAGTGCACTGATTTCCCATGTCAAAAGAAAATGTTACGTAACCCTTTTTTTTACCACGTGGTATCTTTGTTCCTTACACAGTTTATCTAGAATAACTGCCTACCTTATTCTGTTTCGCTGATCTATGACAAAATATACAGTCATTTCTTATGTCCCTGATCTGTACAACAAATCTATGACAATAACATTTACTGTAACCTAGTCCCTGATCTAAAACAGAAAAAAGGCAAAAATCTTCCTACCTGAGCCTCTTGGGTCAACCAGTTCGAGACCGCTCTTCGGCCACAGATCAGAAAAGTGGCCAGCCTCTCAAGACGACAGTTCAGTCGGAGGTCTTTGTGCTTCAAGAAGAACCGTTTCAGTAGCTTCTCCTGCGCAGTATTCGACCACCGGTACACTCTGATCTGTAGCTGTCGAGGGTTTCCGGTCAAAGAATGGACCAAACTGTTAAGTAAAAACAAATTAGGACAACACAAAAGGCTCAGATGCAAAAAACTTTACTAGTGTACACCAGGAGGCAAAATACCATACAATACAAGTATAGAGTTTTGTCTGGCAAAATACAGGAAGTATTCTTCATTTTATAACCATACATTCAAGCTGTGCCCACCTTACTGACATGGTCAGTCACAGGGCACCTACATCACTATAGTCTACAATATTCTATTCATAAGAAAAAGCTGATGTTATATTTTTTTAAAAGTTTTCCCATGAGAATAATACAGCCTTGCAAAGCACCTGGTCAGTTATAATGTCTTTCTGTAAATGTTATTCTTTCAAGGTTTCAGTCCTGCTCGAATACAATAGTCAGTTCAGTCTTGTAATACACTTCTTTGTTCTTCTCAACATTACTTCTAGCAGCTGTGCTTTATCTCTGATAACATTCAAAGCCAACCATCTCAGAGGAAGGAAGAAAGATTTTCAATGCTCTATACATTCATTTTCCTGACCCAGCAGATAATCATTAGTGAAAAACATAAGCTTGCTGAGCTGGCTACTGCCAGGGTCAGAGTTCAATCACACTGCAGCTCCAAAGCTTCAAGCAATTACATGTAAGATCATTCTTACTGCCATATTGTAAAATAGAATAAAATGCATTACATACTATTTGCTTTTAAACTAGCACTTTATATATGTTCAAATACATATTTTTCTAACAGATGCTCATTTGCAGCAGGACCGTCTGTTCGGCAATAAGGCTGAAGAAGTTCTGAAAAAGATGGAAAATTAAAGCTAAATCTATGCAAACTGTGAAAGATTTCTTACAAGTACAACCTCAGAGATTTAGTAGGCACTGGCCTACTAAGAACTGGCCCTTTCCAGTTACTTCCAGAGCCACTCAAGCCAAACCCAGACATTCAAAAAGCACCAGGTTTCAGTCCCAAGGGACTTTCAGAACTAAGCAGTGGGGTGCCTTCACTTCCAAATCTGGAAACAACAAGTCACCTCCCTATGGTAAACAATCTCAATGACTTTCCTTTAGAATTACCAAGCACTTACCTTTTAGCCGCCCCTTTGGGGGGAAAACTGGCTCTTCATGCAAAAAACTGGCAACTTATAACCCAGGACAAATGGGTTTTAAATATAGTGTCCCAGGATACAGATTTCATTTCCACACATTGTCATCTCCAAACGGATGGCCAGACCTTCCCCCAAATCAGTGGGCAGTGGCTCAGAAACAAGTACTTTACCTCTTAAACATGGGGACAATTCAACTAGTACCAGAAGAGGAAAAGGGACAAGGTTTCTATTCCAGACTTTTCATGGTACCCAGAAAAGACTAATCATGGCGTCCAATTCTAGACCTGTCTACTCTAAACACCTTTCTGGACATTCCAAAATTCAGGATGCTGACTCTTCACCAGTTACTTCCTATGCTAGGCAAAGATGCCTGGTTGGCAACTCTAGATCTAAAAGAGGCTTATCTGCATATCCCAATCAGGGAATCTTGCAGAAGATACCTCCACTTCAAAGCAGGCTGCTTGCATTATCAGTTCTCTGCACTGCCCTTTGGCTTATCTACTGCGCCCAGGGTATTTACAAAGTGCCTGGCTCCAGTAATTGCATTTTGCAGGCAAAGAAATATTCATATATGTCCATACCTGGACGATTGTCTAATTCAGGCAGAAAACAAGGCCATTCTTCTAAAACATCTGGTGTTTGTAAAAAGGGTTCTAACCTGTCTAGGGTACACCATAAACGAAAAGAAATCACAACTAGTGCCCTTTCAAAAAATTACATTCCTGGGTGCAAGCTTGAATACAACTGCCCAGATGACTTTCCTTACGCCAGAAAAGCAAATTCAGTTGGTGACTTACTTCAAACAGGTGGCCACAAAAACCCTGCTATCTGCAAGGCAAATACTGCAAGCCTTGTGGTTCATGGCCTCCTGCATTCTTCTAATTCCATATGTAAGACTGCATATGAGGAAACTTCAGTGGTACTTAAAAGGTTTATGGAGTCAACATTGTCACAGCCTGGAAACAATGATTCCTATCATACCTTGCCTGTGACTAGAGTTCCTATGGTGGGTAGAGGCCTGCCACCAAAATGAGGGACTGCCATTCACACCACCCCCTGCCACCCAAACCATAACTACAGACTCATCAGACTATGTATGGGGGGCTCATCTGGCAGGGAAGTGCATTCAGGGCAAATGGAGCCCGAATCAAATGCACCTTCATGTCAATCAAAAAGAAATGCTAGCTGTACAGAATGCACTGACAGCCTTCAAAGACTACCTTCATCCAGGACAACTAATGGTAAAGACGAACAGCACCACAGTTATGTGATACATAAGCAAGCAGGGGGGTAAACATTTCTACCCCCTCTGCAGACAAACCATGGTATTGTGAGCTATCAGGTACAACTACAAGCTCAACTCCTGCCAGGAAAGCTGAATATTTTGGCAGACGAACTAAGCAGAAATCTCATGGACCCACACGAATGGAAGCTGGAACCACGGATTTTCAACATGTTGACACACAAATGGGGGAGCCCAGACATAGATATTTTTGCCTTACTCCAGAACTACCAGTTGCAGAAATTTTGAACAAGAACTCCTCACAAAAAAGCCTGGAAAGTGGATGCTGTGTCCTTCAGCTGGGAAAACCCATCAGTCTGTGCCTTTCCCCCTCTGCCTTTACTCTCCAAAGTTCTACTAAAAGTCAAACAGGACAAACCAAAAATGATTTTGCTTGCTCCAGACTGGCCTCGCCAACATTGTTACCCACTCCTACGCATGGCACCTGCCTCAGACACCTTCCTTACTGTCTGAGTAGAACAACCAAATTCTGCACTCTCAGCTCCAAACATTGAATCTTGCAGCTTGGCTAATCACTTAAATTCCCCCTTAGCAACCCTCAGCAAACCTGTGATGGATCATTTTGGAGGCGCAAAGACCTAGTACTAGAAAATCTTATGCTGACAAATGGAAAAGATTCTGTGTCTGGAATCAATCTCAAGGGATGAGCACAGCAGTGCCCAATTTACCTCAGATTTTGCAATACTTAACTGAGATGCTTTACAAGGGCCTGTCTTTTTCTTCCATAAAAATCCATGCCTCAGCCATTTCAGCTCATTACAAACACAGAACCCCCCCCTTCTCTCATCCTCTGCTAAAGCTGTGTCTCAGAGGGCCCAAAAACTTAAGGCCACCCAGGAGAACTCCAACCTCTGTCTGGGACCTTAACTTTGTATTGGAGAAACTCACTCTACCTCCTTTCACGCCAGCTGCTACTGCAGACTTAAAATTTCTTTCTTGGAAAACAGCCTTCCTTTTAGCAATCACTTCGGCTACAAGGATTTCTGAATTACAGGCCCTTATGGCAGTGGAGCCTTTCATCATCTTTCATGCGGACAGGGTGTCACTCGGGACCAACCCATCCTTCATGCCCAAGGTGGTATCCAGTGTGGCTCTTAATCAGTCCATTCATTTGCCAACTTTCTTTCCCAATCCACAGAACAAGGGGGAGCGGATTCTGCATTCATTGGATGTACACAGACAACTTGGATTTTACTTGGACAAGACTAAATCTCGAAGAAAATCTGAATAACTGCTGGTAGAATTTGCTGCAGGGGCAGAGGGAAAGGCTATTTCAAAGCAAACCATTTCAAAATGGATAAGCCGTTGTATTCATTTCTGCTATAAGCACCATGGAAAACCTATTCCCCAGGGGATCAGATCCCATTCCACCAGGGCTGCATCTACTTCTACAGCCTTTCTCAGAGGTGTTCCTATCAGGGATATTCTAGAAGCTGCTACCTGAAGTTCAGTTCATACTTTCACCAAGCACTATCATTTACCAATTTTCTCTAAATCCAGAGCTGGCTTTGCCACTGCTGTTTTGCAGGGCCTTATAGCCAGCCCTAATGCTGTATAAATCCATCCTCCCAACTATAGCTTTGGGAATCTACCCAAATGTAATGACTGCAACATTGAAACAGGAAGAACATAGTACAGTTGTGTACACTTGCCATAAATGTAGATGTTCGAGTGTATTCACTGTTGCAGTCCTGGATGTTCTTTGTGTTTCACTGTTGCAGTCATTACATTTGGGTAATCTGCTGGCAGGTTGCCCTCAGTCGGCCTGAATTCCAAAGTCTTGGGTCCTGCGTCGGTTGCTGTGTTCTCTTCCATGACGATGGGTCGTTGGGGGTATAAAACATGCAGCCGACCCCATTTTCTTTAGTCTTTCTTGCTGCACGGTGCCCGAAGCAGAAGCATTTTCGCAAATGCCGGTCAGCCGACTACTGAAAAATTTGAGTTTGAGTTTCAGAACCAAAGTCTTCACTAAAGCTAAGTACCCCGTTGGGGAAACTTTTTTTCTTGCCTTTTACCAATGTCAGAAAAAGTTTATAATTGTATTACTTGTGGGAAGCAAATACCTCATAAGGATTTCCATTTATACTGTATTCCCTGCCTAGGCCCTGATCACAACATGCCTGGTTGTCGGTTTTGTGCTAGATTTAACCAACGCACTATTAAGCGTTGGTATATTTTTGCATCAAAGTATTTTGGAAACCGATTTAACTACCCAGAAATGTTGTCTGATAACAATCAGACTACCGGAGTACATAAAAAAAACCGCAAGGAAAAGGACAGAGAAAGACAGTCGATATCCAAAACCGACGAAGCTTCTCCTAAGCCAGTCGCTGGTTCGCCGGTACTCAGTGAGACGCTCTAGCAGCCCCTGATACCAGCTACCTTTGAGTCGCAGGCCTCTACCGACACCCATGTGGAGTCAGGCATGCCGCAAGATACTCAAGGTATTTGACCGACGGATGTATCTCCCTCGGATGGGTCCGGCGCCGCTGAGCAGGCACCGGCTTCCGAGGGTGTATTCAGACCTCAACATTTGTATGTCAAACCGACAACAGCTGCAAAACCAAGGACAAAAGCAACTTCTAAAACTTAAAAACTGACGCATGAGCCACGTGCACAGGCCTCTATGCCTAAAAAACAGATGATCAAAATGGCTGAAGACCTTATTACCTTGATCAGGGGTACCCATCCCCCTCCAGATAAGAGGCCTAGGCAAGACGCTGATTAAGAATCTTCAGATCAGGTTTCTATTTCTTCTTATTCCTGTTCTGATCAGGAATTGTCTATACCTCCCTATGAGGATTCTGATGCTGAGGAGTCTATTCCATCTTCATCTCCTCCTGATGTTTATTCATTTGGAGAAACCTTGCATACTTTGAGGGAGCATTTTCACTAGGAGAGTCAAGATTTCTCAGAATCAAGAAAGAGACTCTGAGATTTCCTTCTTCCTCAGCACAAACCTTTAGCCATCCCCCCTGTTCTAGACATTGTGGATGATGTGTTTTCGGAGTCAAGCTTGACCCCTGACTCCTTACCTCCGGCTGCCAGTAAGCCTGACAGATATTACAGGGTACATGACTCACATAAATTTTTATTTAGAAACCCTGCTGCTGATCCTGAAACTATTTCACAGGGTCTAAAGGGAGTTGAGGCCTCAACAGCAAAAAATCCTACACCCTCTGACAGAGATTCAAGGGCACTAGACAGATTTGGAAAAAAGGTTTATACCTCTGCAACATTGGCAATCAGGGCCTTAAACTGTCAGTTTCATATGATTAAGTACCAACAACATGTTATGGGATTGCTGAAACAGAAAATGATGTTGATTTCAGAATGTGCAGAAAATAAAGAATTGCAGGAATTATTGCATGCAGCTGAACAAGTTGGAAAGCATACTTTGCAATGTGGTTTTGATTCCTTAGAGGCCTCCTGCAGGGCCGCAGTTACTGGATCTGTAATTAGGAGGCATGCCTGGTTAAAGGAACAAAATTTACCTGATCATGTTAAAGCTAAATTGCTAGATGCGCCTTTACAGCATGATTCTCTGTTTGGTATTAAGGCAGAAGAGGTTCTAAAGAAAATGGAAGACAAAGCTAAGTCTATGCAAACTGTTAAAAGACTTCTTACAGGTGCAGCCACCAAGTTCAGTAGACACTGGCCTACAAAAAATTGGTCCTTTCCTGTGTCAGACAGAACTCAAAGGGGCAAATCCAGGCGCCCTAAGGGTTCCAGATACCAAGCGCAAGATTCATACAGGTCAAAGCAATGGGGCGCTTCCACCTCCAAATCTGGAGGAGATAAAGCGCAAACCTACAGAAAGCAATCCCAATGACTTCCCTCTGCCTATACCAAGCACTTATCTTTTGACAGCACCCATAGGTGGAAAATTAGCACCTTTTGTTCAAAATTGGCAGTTAATAACCCAGGACAAGTGGGTCCTAAACATCGTATCGCAGGGATACAGATTCCATTTCCACACTCTGACAATGGCAAATGGTTGGCCAGATTTGCCAAAAAATCAATGGGCAGAGGCACAAAAACAGATTACGTCCCTCATTGATATGGGGGCCATTCAGACAGTACCAGAACAGGGAAAAGGACAAGGTTTTTACTCGACTGTTCTTGGTACCCAGAAAGGACAAAGCCTGGCGGCCAATACTGGATTTATCGATTTTGAACACATACCTGGACATTGCAAAATTCAAAATGCTCACTTTGCAGCAGCCTCTGCCCATGCTGGGCAAGAATACTTTACCGGTGACTTTAGACCTAAAAGGGGCATACCTGCATGTCCCAATAAGACAATCGTGCAGAAGATACCTCAGATTTAAGGCTGGCTTAATGCATTACCAATTCTCTGCGCTGCCCTTTGCCTTATCTACTGTGCCCAGGGTCTTTACAAAGTGCCTGGCACCAGTAATTGCATTTTGCAGACCAAGAAGTAGACAAATTTATCCTTACTTGGACGACTGTCTCATTCAAGCAGAGAACAAGGACACTCTTCTTCGACACCTGGCGTCTGTGAGAAGGCTTCTAACATGCCTAGGGTACACCATATACGAAAAGAAATCACAACTGGTACCCTCTCAAAAGATAACATTCCTGGGTGCAAGCTTAGATACAACTGCCCAGATGGCTTACCTCACGCCAGACAAGCAAAGGCAACTGACTACTTACTTCAAACTGATGGCAACAAAGACCCAGTCTTCTGCAAGACGAATTCTGCAGGCTCTGGGCTTCATGGCATCCTGCGTCCTATTAATTCCATATGCAAGACTGCATATGAGGAAACTTCAGTGGTATCTAAAAGGTTTATGGAGTCAGCATTCACACAGTTTGGAAACGATGATTCCTCTCATTCCCTGCCTGCAACAAGAGTTTCTATGTTGGCAAAGGCATGTCACCAAAATATGGGACTGCCCTTTGCTCTACCCCCTGCCAGCCAAACCTTAACAACAGACGCATCAGATTATGCCTGGGGGGGCCCACATGGCAGGAAGATGCATTCAGGGCTTATGGACACCAAAACAAATGCATCTACATATCAACCAGAAAGAGATGCTAGCTGTTCAAACTGCCCTAACAGCATTCAAGGACTTACTTAGGTTCATAGGTTCATACTAGGCTATCTGCCCTGGGGCAATTATAAGCCTAGCCCGATTCTGTATGGCTTATGCCACCCCTTGATTTGAGTATACTGTGCCCTTTTTAAGGTTTAGTTTACTGTGCCTCTGTCTAATAGTGACACGGGAGTAATCCCTGGGACAAACCTACGATCCCCCATCCACTTATCGAGATTCTTCTTGAGATTCAGTGAGGTGCTCTGCCTCACATGAACTGGAATTCTATTCCAGAGCGAAGGGAGCCTCTGGGTTATGAACCTGTCCCTCCAGCAAGTTCTATTTATTTCTGTGCTGAGGTTCAAGCCCCTCGAGCGTGTGGCTCTAAGGGATTTAGATTTACTGAGGTGGAGCATGTCCATTAATTCTGGATTTGACATAGCTTTGTATGTCAGGCATAGATCGCTTCGAAGTAGGCGGTATGCAACTGAGTAGAGCTGGAATTTTTTTAACTGAGCAGCATATGGCATCTGTTTGAGACCCTTGATCCTCTTGGTGAGATATTTTTGGGGTCTTTCTAATTGCTGCAGGTGTCTGGTAAGGTACATCCCAAAAGGGGCATTGTATTCTATGATGGGCCTGATGAGGGATGAATAAAGGGGCACGATTACCTCTCTTGATCTAGATGTGAAACCCTTCATGATTAGGTGGGCTATGTAGAAGGTCTTTCTAACCACTTTGGCAATGTGGTTTTCAAAGGAGAGATTGCTATCAACTTGGGTCCCCAGGTCCCTAATAAATTTCTCTGTACTTAATGGGTTTCCGCCTATGTGGTAATTTGTGGGCACATTGTTTTTGCCAAAGGGTATGACTATACATTTTTTGGCATTTAGCTTTAAACCATGGCGCTGACACCAGTTATCTGTCTCTGTGAGACCTTTTGAAGGATGTTTGTGTCAGCTGGAGAGTTGATTATGCCGCCCAGTTTGCAGTCGTCTGCGAACTTGGTGAGCCATAGTCCTCCCACGTTTGCCTGTACCTTGGAAAAGTATATACTGAACAAGAGTGGTCCCAGGACAGAACCCTGTGGGACGCCACTTGTGACCGGTTTCGAGTCTGACATGGCTCCAGCAACTCTCACTCTGTGGGTTCTGTCTTTGAGCCAGTTTGCGACCCATCTTGTGACATAGGGGTTTATATTTAAGCTGGATAGCTTATCTATGATGCCCGAGTGGGGTATTGTGTCAAATGCCTTTGCAAGGTCCAGATAGGCTGTGTGGACTACCTTCCCTTCATCTATGGCTTTGGTGACTGTTTCAAAGAAGTCAGCCAGGTTCAAGAGGCAGGATCTGCCCTTGACAAAGCCGAACTGGGTAGGATCTAGCGTCTGTAGGTCCCCAATGTCTTTGTTTATGAGTTCCATGATGATCCTCTCCATAGCCTTGCAGACTAAGCTAGTCAGGCTTATGGGGCGATAGTTTCCAGGGTCCGTAGAGGCTCCACCTTTGTGGAGTGGGACCACTGTTGCTGTACGCCATTCTGTGGGCACATATCCTGTAGTGAGGCTGAGATTGTATAGCTGTTTTATTTGAGGGATTAGTTCCTCTTGTAGTTCATGTAGGACGCAACCTGGGATGCCATCTGGTCCCATGGAAGCAGTGTTTTTGCTTTGGAGAGGGCAGCCTTCACCTGAGCATCTGAGATGTTTGGGAGGCAGCCCTCTGCCGGGATAGATACTTGCTCTTTTGGGGGGTGGAGAAGTTTGCACTGAACCTGTCTGCCAGGATATTGGCGATGTCTGTGGGTTCAGTGTATTTTTGTCGTTTAGAATCAACTCAGAACAAGTCTGGGAGTTGCATCCCAGGTTTCTAACATAACTGAAAAAGCCTTATGATTGTCTTTAGTGTCCTGTGCAATTTTCTCTCTAAGCTGGCCTTGGAGGATTTTATGAGGGATCATAATTTTTGCTAGTACTGATCAGAGATGCCTTCCTATTAGGGATTTTGCTCTATCATGTAGTAGCTTCCTCCTTCTGTTGTGCAGTTTATTTATGGCAGGGGTCCACCAGACTGGACGCCTGCCTTTGGATGATTGGGTCTTGGTTTTGTTTGGGATAGCATGATCCATGCATTCCTGGAGATGTCTGTAGAATGCATTTATATAGGATTCTGCAGTTTGGGCTGTAGTTTCCACTGGCCCTGGGGCCTTGAAGGATTCCACTTTGGTTTTGAGAAGTGAGAAGTTCGCTTTTGAGAAGTTTTTCACTGTGGTTTTCTGGGCTGGGGGCGGGGTCGGGATGTGGACATCCAGTGAAATGAATTTATGGTCTGATCTTACCAATGAGGGATATACTTCTGGTGTGGAGCATAGAGTCCCCATGTTGGTAATGATCAGGTCTAGTATGTTGTCCCCTCTTGTGGGAGTGGTGACTAGTTGTTCCATAGCATTTGAGTTTATAATTTCCAGGAATCTTTGGGCTAAGGTGCTGGGGCTTGAGTAGTGCTCCCAGTCAATGTTTGGGTAGTTGAAGTCGACCAATATAACGGTGTTCGGAGAGATCTTCATGTTCTCCAATGTTTTCAGGAAAGCCGAATGGGATTCCTGACTTTGAGAGGGTGGTCTGTAGGATGCTATAAACTGAAAAGCAGTCTTGCCCACTGTTAGTTGCACATGGATGGTCTCCGATACTTCGTGCAATGCCACTAACCTGGAGGTGTGGATATCCTTGATAAATATGGAAACTCCCCCTCCTTTTGTGGTCCGGTCCGGGTTTTGGGGCGAAAAGCATGATATGAGGTATAGCCTGGTAGTGCTGGGGTGCTCTCTGGAGCCTTGAACCAGGTTTCTGTCACTGCACAGATATCTATGTTCTCCATACTGAGGAGAGCTTCGAGTGCATCTTGAGGTTAAAACTTCTGGCTTAGCAGCATTACCCTTAGTTTCTTGTTCCTTGTGCTGTCTATGGGGTGGGTTTGACTTTTGAGCCTTGCCTAAAAAGGCACTATGGGGTGGCAAGAGCCTTTGCCAATATCCAAAGCCCAGTGGTGACAGGTGCAAGCCATCCCTAGCGAAGCAACATGGCTTGTTGAGCATGTCATCCCAGGCTGACAGACACTGGATCCCCTTTGAATGACACCAAAATTTTAGCCAATTGTTAAAATCGATCATTTTGTCTTTGTACTGTGGCATCATTCTAGGTGAGGGTAAGATGCTGCTCAAGGTCAGGTCATACCAGCCCGGGCTACATGATCAGAGAGCTCCTCTATGTCTCTTTTCATGTAGTCCAGGGAGGTACGTCTCAGGTCATTCACACCAGCATGTACAATGACCGAGTCATATTTGTATTTGCTTTGGAGTGACCTGAGTGCTTGCATTATGTGTCAGATCCTAGCACCTGACAGGCAGCTCACCGTGACCTTCTCTTTATTCAGCCTGGTGAGCGGGACGTCAGTGTGTTTGACAATAGAGTCACCTATAACAAGAGTATCAGGTGTGTTATTCAGTCTTAAGGTGTTATTCAGTCTTAAGGGCTGTGGCTGCTTGGCACACTGACTTTGTGGGTTATGTGTTGTGTGTGTTTTGTTTTGAGGTAGCGTTTGCTTGGATGTCTGCTTTGGAGGTCTCTGTTGCTTAGGTAGATTTTTATTTAGAGCCTCCGAGTATGTTTTTGTGTATTTATGTGTTTGGTTCGCTGATGTGGTGGGACTATGTGATACTGGAATTGTGTTGTGTGAAGTTACCTTCTCCTCCTGACTGGTTACATCAGTTTTGAGATGAGAGAGCTCAGCCTCCAGTTTGGCTAAATAGTTGCATCTCTCACATATATTTGAACCTGTTTGGAGGAGGAGAGGGTTGTCCGTGTACATGAGACAGTTGTAACATTGCCTCAAAATTCCCAGATTCACCAGCTGGACTGGAGAGGAAACCATTGACTGACCTTTGGACATGCTAGAGTAGTAGGGAAACTGAATTTAAGACGGACCAATAGAGGACAGGGTAATCGTAGAGAGTATAAGAGTAAGTAGTGCTTATGGTTTAATAGTGCTAACTTGTAGGATTACTTAATTGGACCAGTCAATGGCCTTAGAATGAGAATATGGTGTTTAAATTGAGAGATAGAGCAGTTCTAAGGGAAAAAGTGAAGAGCAGACTTTGTGGAGCCAGGAATAGTTTAAACCCAATTAGGTGGCGCTGCCCGCTGTTGCGCTATGCACAAAAACTCGCAAAACCGCGCAAAAGAGGGTTTTAAAGAGAGGAAGATGAAGGAGTTTTGGAATTGACCCAAAATGGCCAATAAAACTACAGTTTCAAGTCAGTAACCACTCCCACAGGGGCAGGCAGGCTGCTCAATGTTTTTCACTGCCACTGATCAACAGAGAGACTTTCCTTTAGCCCAAGCAAAAAATGGCCTCACAGAAACTTACAAGCAGTTCAAGAACAGCAAGCCTGTAACTGAACTTTTTTAAATCTCAGAAAAGTGGGAAAAAAGCAAGATTTGTTTTTTTTTTTTTTTTTTTTCAGAGATAGCAGATGTTCACAAGTATCAACAAGTTATAACAGTGCAGTAAATGACCCCACACAAGAGTGCTAGGCCAAAGACAGATAAAATGCAAGTTTTGAGAAAAAAACGATTTTAAAAATAAGTGCAAACAGGAAATTCAGTAAACCGCTCTAAGTTGTGCTCTAAATACAGTTACTAATGCAGAAATCAAATTTAACAAGCCAGAAAATGCTCAAAATTGGCGGCTATGCAGAAAAACTTAGCAAATAAACAGAGGAAAAATACTTAGTCTCAAAAGTGGCTCCTTTCTTCTCTCAGCATTTTCTCCTCTTGGTGGGTGCTTCACCAACAGCCAACAAGCCTGAAAAGACGCCAAAACCACGAGGCAACCAGGTTTTAAGAGAGGAAGATGAAGGAGTTTTGGAATTGACCCAAAATGGACAATAAAACTACAGTTTCAAGTCAGTAACCACTCCCACAGGGGCAGGCAGGCTGCTCAATGTTTTTCACTGCCACTGATCAACAGAGAGACTTTCCTTTAGCCCAAGCAAAAAAATGGCCTCACAGAAACTTACAAACAGTTCAAGAACAGCAAGCCTGTAACTGAACTTTTTTAAATTTCAGAAAAGTGGGGGAAAAAGCAAGATTTTTTTTTTGTTTTTTTAGAGGTAGCAGAGGTTCACAAGTATCAGCAAGTTATAACAGTGCAGTAAATGACCCCACACAAGAGTGCTAGGCCAAAGACAGATAAAATGCAAGTTTTGAGAAAAAAACGATTTTAAAAATAAGTGCAAACAGGAAATTCAGTAAACCGCTCTAGGTTGTGCTCTAAATACAGATCTGAAGTAGGCAGACTTCATTTGTCTGCAACCTGTGGGTATCGGATCCGACCTCGGATCCGAGCCGGCATTTCAAAAGCTTAGGCTCCGAGCTCCTAGCTCCTCCCTCTTACCCATAACCCCTTGCCAATCCCTGACTGACCCCAGATTTCGTTTGCCGCTTTCAAGTTGTGACGGATTCTTGAGCTCCTGGCGTATTTCTAGTACAGATAAGTTTTTTGACTGAAAAATTTTCTGAAATCTTAAATTAGTTGTTTTAGTTAGTTAGTGTTGAGTGTGTTAGGCTTTCCTCTCTCTTTATTTTAAACTTTCCACGGGTTTTGCGTAGTTTATGTGTGTGTGTTAGTTTAGGCCTATTAGGGCTTGTCATGTCTGAAGCCCATAAGGCTGTATTCTCTAAATGTACCGAGTGTGGCCATAAGCTGTCCCCAGTGGATGGCCACACTCGGTGCGTTAAATGCTTGGGGGTTGAACACCTGTCATCTGGTTTTACCATTTGTGCAGGGTTCAACCCCAGCTGAGGGAGCGGAGGTCGAAGCTGGTGCTGGCGGGACTTCTCCCTCCAGATACCGCTTCGGCTTCTGCCCCTTCTACTCAGCAAGCTGTTGCTGTGGGCTCTCCTCCTCCGGCTGGGACTCAACCTCCCTCTAAGTTGCCGGAGGAGAGAGAGTCTTCTAGGGAGAGAGAGAAGAAGGAGAGGCACAGGGAGAGGCACCACAAACGGAGAGCTGAAACCTCCAGTTCAGCTCCTCCATCTAAGCGGGCCTCCCCTGTGCCTTCTAGCTTTCCTCCTCCTCGGCTCCACTCCCCTCGGTTCTCTCCTGGGCCTGAGGAGGAGGAGGCTAGCCCTTCAGGGAGGTCCCCATGGCGGCTCTCTAGGTCCGCTTCGGTGGCCTCCACCAGATCCACTTTTTCCATGAGCGAAGCAGATATGGACCGGATGATGAGGAAATTCATCCAGGCCCAAATGCAAATGGGAGTGCTCCTAGCTCTCCCCCATCCGGGAGGGGCTTCGACCCCTTTTTTCGCCCCTTTGGCTCCTTCTCCGACCCATACCTTGGGTTCGGAGCTGTCGGCGCCGGGCAGAGTTGGATCCGGGGGTGGGTCGGATCCGATAGGTCGGCGCACCTCGGATCCGTCCCATCCCTTGAGTGCTTCGGGTACTTCGGACCCGACCTCTCGGAGCCGAGGACAGAGCCTCGGATCTGAGGGAGCCGGTGTGTCTTCGGCTCCGTCCAGGTCGGAGCACACTGGTCTCTCGGATCAGACGGCTCGCCCGCTCGATCCGCGCGGATCCAGTGGGGGTCGACTCTCTGGGTTTAGAGAAGCTGGCTCCCCCTCGGCATTCGACGTAGTGGAAAGGGCACTGTTGAGGACGTCCGGACCCCCGGTCCCTGCCACGGTTCCACCCCGCACTCCCTTGCAGTTGGGCCAGGCCCCCACCAGCCGGTCCCAGGGACAGCCCGCCTCGATGTCCCAAGTAGTTCCATTGGAACTTCCAGCTGCGGAAGAGTACTCCTCGGACAGCCCCCCCGATGAAGTACCTCGGAAGCGTAAGTGCAAAAGGAGGCACATGGACTCCCCTGAGTCCGTTATCAAGACACAGACTTGGATGAAGGGAAGGCTCCCAAGATCACCCCTGAAGACGTCTCATTTGGAGACATTATGGAAATGTTAAGGATCGGGGGTGGTGGTCTGTCCCCAAGGCTTCCTCAGACGAGTCTGTGTTCTTGGAGGCATTCGAGGCGGGCCCGTCTACGTCTTGGGTGTCCCCTCCTGCCGACCCTCTGGTGGACCTTATTTCCATCAGAGCGTGGAAGGATCCGGACACCGTTGAGCCTGTACCCAAGCGTCCTGACCGTATCCTTTCCCCTCCGGCGGACCGCACTCACTGGAGCAAGGGCCCCCCAGTAGATGCCATGATGATGGCTGCAGCCACTAAGAGGGAATTGGCCCAGGAGAGTCCCTCTATGCATCCTCCGGGCAAGGAGTCCCGATCGATGGATCGCATTGGGAAGCGAGTTTTCAGTTCAGCAACCTTCTCTTTGAGAGCGCTGAACTACATGGCACACGTCATCAGGATGCAGCGGGATCTGATTAAAGAATACGCTGCATCTCCCCCAGAGTCCATGTCGAGTGAGGATAAGCAGGTATATTCCACCCGAATGGCCACTCTTAGATCGGTTTCTAACACATCTATGCGGCTACTTTCTCACGTTACCGAGGGAGCCGCTAGAGCCAGCGGAGCAGGCCTAGTCATGAGGCGGCAGGCCTGGCTCCGCAACTGTGATTTCGCTGAGCCCTTCAAGGCGACTTTCGCGAATGCCCCCTTTGATGGTTCTGCTTTGTTTGGCAAGACTGTTCGCGAAACACTGGTCCAGAGCGAAAAGGTCGGAGTCCGCTTCTCAGCTCCCCAGAGGTCCTTCTCGAAGAACCAAAAGGGACAGAAGAAGATGTGGTTCCGGAAATCGCAGCAGTCCCAACCTGCTCCGGATAACCAGTCCTCCCGTGGCAGAGGAGGACAGGGAGGTCGCCGTCCTAGAGGCAGGGGGGCTCCTAGAAACTTTGGGTCCAGAGAACCGTTCTCTGAGAGGCCCACGCAGCAGCCCTGAAGGGTTGCCCGGCTGTCCATCTCTGGAAATCTGCGTTTCTCGAGGCACCTAACTTCTTGGGAGTCCATCACATCAGACCGTTGGGTGCTTCGCGTGATATCCAGAGGTTATACAATCCCCCTGTACAAAGTTCCCAGATCTCGCAACCTCCCAGATGTTCCACCCGACCAAAGGGAGGCAGCAGCTATCGAAATCGAGCAACTGCTAGAAAAAAGAGCTATCCAGTGTGTCCCCCCAGATCAAACCGGGTCAGGGTTTTACTCCAGGTTCTTTCTGGTGCCAAAGAAAACGGGGGACTTAAGACCAATCTTAGATCTTTCCCTGCTGAACCTGTCAGTAACCAAGCAAAAGTACGGGATGGACACCCTTCAACCTATACTCCCCTCTTGAGGGAGAACGACTGGATGTGCTCCATCGACCTCAAGGACGCGTACTACCACATTCGCATGGACAGACGGTCCAGGAGGTTTCTTCGCTTCCGGCTGGGAGCCAGTCATTACCAGTTCAGGGTCCTCCCCTTTGGTCTCACCTCAGCCCCCAGGGTGTTCACCAAGGTTCTAGCGGTGGTAGCGGCCCACCTGAGGCTCCAGGGATTACAGGTCTTTCCGTACCTGGACGACTGGCTCCTGACGGCATCATCAAGGCATCTTCTGTGCTCAGCCAGGGACTACTTTCTTCGACTAGCCCCAAGGCTGGGCATCACTGTCAACTGGGAGAAATCTTTACTGCATCCCACTCAAGTTATAGATTTCATAGGAGGAAGGCTAAACACCAGGTCAATGCGAGCCTTCCTCACTCCAGACAGAATTGCTAACCTGAAGTGTCATGTCACAGCGGTCCTGCAACCATTTCCGACAGCAGCTTCGGTCCCGAGGGCCCTAGGTTCGATGGCGGCAGCTATCCCGCTTCTTATTCATGCTCGTTTACGCATGCGGGTGCTCCAATGGACCCTTCAGGTTCAGTGGTCCCTCTGTTCCTCTCTCAATACTCCGATAGCGGTCAGCAAAGCATGCAAGAACTCCCTTCTTTGGTGGCTTCTTTCTCCGGAGCCCCTGACAGGGAGACCCTTTTGTGCAGCATTTCCCCGAGCCACAGTGACCACGGACGCTTCTTGCCTCGGGTGGGGGGGGCATTCTGCGGGAAAGATTGTCCAAGGCACGTGGAACCCCACAGAGACGTCTTTGCATATAAATGTCCTGGAAATGAGGGCGGTGCTTCTAGCGTTGCAAGCACTTCACCACGTTCTTCCTTCAGGGACTATTGCAATCCAGACAGACAACATGTCGGTAGTCTGGTACATCAACAAACAGGGAGGAACCAGGTCCTATCCCCTTTGTCGAGAGGCCATGAGAGTCTGGGAATGGGCAATTTCCACCAAACGCTTTCTGGTAGCAATGCACATTCCGGGAAAATCCAACATCCTTGCGGACAAACTCAGTCGCACCATTCTTTCACCTCACGAGTGGTCTCTCAATCCTCAGGTAGCGAAGAAGATTTTTGCCGTTTGGGGGCAACCCTGTTGCGATCTTTTTGCCTCTCCCTCAAACGCCAAATGCGACAATTTCTTCGCTCTGCTTCCCCCACCAGGGGAATTCCCGAGAGATGCTCTGGTGCATGCTTGGCCTCCCGGTCTCCTTTATGCCTACCCTCCACTACCTCTGATGCAGAGGCTTCTGCAGAAAGCCAACAGTTTGGGGAGCAGAATGATTCTCATTGCCCCGTTCTGGCCTCGTCAACCCTGGTTCCCCTTTGTATGGTCTCACAAAATCAATCCACCCTGGATTCTGGATCCGATTCCGGATCTCATCTCACACCCTCTGGGAATTTCGGTTCCCAATCTACGCACCCTGAAATTGACAGCTTGGCTGCTCCAGTTCCATCCTTGATTAGGACTCCCGGTATCTCGTCACCGGTCAAGGCCATTTTAGTGGCAGCTCATAAACCTTCCACCAGGCAGGTTTATCGGAGCAAATGGAAGAGATTCTCTATTTGGGCGGTTCAGAGAACTTTGGATCCTTTCTCAGCACCTATGTCTGCAGTGCTGGATTTTTTAACCGACCTCTTTCATCAAGGGGCAAGTTCTTCCACGATTAAAGTACAATTGGCAGCCATCTCGCATTATCACATTGGTCATGAGACAGCCCCCCTCATGACGGCGAAATTGTGCAAAACCTTTCTCAAAGGGATTTTTTTGTTGAGGCCTCCAGTCAAGGAGATTGTACCACCTTGGGACCTATCTTTAGTTCTGCAAGCCCTTACTGCTCCTCCCTTCGAGCCTGCAGCTTCTACAGACCTAAAGTACCTTTCCTGGAAGACTGCTTTCTTGGTAGCTATCACTTCAGCCAGAAGAGTGTCTGAGCTTCAGGCTCTATGTCGCCGCCTTACCTTTCTTTCTTTCCAGATAGGGTGTGCCTCAGGACCAATCCATCTTTTCTCCCGAAGGTCTCTTCAGAATCTAATATTAACCAGTCAATCAATTTACCTGTGTTTTTTCCCAAGTACTCAAACAAAGGAGAATACAAATTGCATTCCTTGGATGTTCATAGACAATTACGATTTTATCTTCACAGAACAGCTGGTCACAGGAAATCAGACCAGCTGTTTGTCTCCTTTGCCAAATTTGCTTTGGGTAAAGCAGTGTCTAAAGTCACACTATCTAGGTGGATTGCTAATTGTATTCTGCAGGCTTATGACACTTCAGGTAAACCTGCTCCTCAGAGGGTTACGGCTCATTCTACTAGGGCAGTCTCCACGTCAGCCGCCTTTTTTCCCGTGTATCATTAGATGATATCTGCACGGCAGCTACTTGGGCCTCGCCTCATACTTTTATTTCTCATTATAAGGTGGATGTTGTTTCCAGGGGAAGAGCATCCTTTGGCTCAGCGGTGCTCCGGAACATCCTTCCATGACGGCCGCCCAAGATTCAGGTAGCTGGGGACTCTGTCCCACAGGTTGCAGACAAATGAAGTCTGCCTACTTCAGATTTAGAAGTTATGTACTCACCATAACGTTCCATCTGAGTAGGTGACTTCATTTGGATGCAACCATCCCCCCCTCCATCCCCCTGACCTTTATAGAGCGAGCATTTTTGCTTTTTCGTGTACTGTAGTCAGTATTATTTAGGCAAACTCAATCTGAGGTCAGTCAGGGATTGGCAAGGGGTTATGGGTAAGAGGGAGGAGCTAGGAGCTCGGAGCCTAAGCTTTTGAAATGCCGGCTCGGATCCGAGGTCGGATCAGATACCCACAGGTTGCATCCAAATGAAGTCACCTACTCAGATGGAACGTTATGGTGAGTACATAACTTCTAATTACTAATGCAGAAATCAAATTTAACAAGCCAGAAAATGCTCAAAATAGGCGGCTATGCAGAAAAACTTGGCAAATAAACAGAGGAAAAATACTTAGTCTCAAAAGTGGCTCCTTTCTTCTCTCAGCGTTTTCTCCTCTTGGTGAGTGCTTCACCAACAGCCATCAAGCCTGAAAAGACTTCATCCAGGAAAACTACTGATAAAGACAGACAACACCACAGTCATGTGGTATATAAACAAGCATGGAGGCACACACTCCTACCCCCTTTGCAGACTAGCCATGGCACTGTGGGACACAGCTTTGACCTACCAAATACATCTTCAAGCTCGATTCCTGCCAGGAAAACAAAACACTCTGGCAGACGATTTAAGCCGAAACCTTATGGATCCTCACGAGTGGAAACTAAATCCACAAGTGTTCAGCATGATAACAGAGAAATGGGGGAGTCCAGAAATAGATCTATTTGCCTCCCCTCAAAATTATCAATTGAAAAGATTCTGCACAAGGACGTATCACAGACAAGCATGGAAAGTGGACGCCCTACCCTTCAGTTGGAAAAACCTATTTGTTTACGCCTTTCCTCCTCTGCCTCTTCTACCCAAGGTCCTCCTAAAAGTCACACAAGAGAAGCCAAAGATGATATTAATTGCCCCGGACTGGCCCCGCCAATACTGGTACCCAATCCTAAGGAACTTGTCTCAATACCCAGCCTGGACCTTGACTCAAAGACCACAACTACTGTCCCAGCAAAACAATCAGATCATGCAGAATCAACTACAGACTCTGAACCTGGCAGTATTGCTAATCATGTAGTCATGCAAACAACACCGCTCAGTAAAGCTGTGATGGATGTCATTTTGGAAGCCAGAAGGCCTAGTACTAGAAAATCTTATGCTGACAAATGGAAAAGATTCTGTGCTTGGAATCAAGCACAAGGAACTGATACAGCAGAACCAAATATTCCTCAGATATTACAATACGTAACTGAGATGCTTGACAAAGGCGTATCTTTCACATCAGTCAAAAATCAACGCCTCTTCCATTTCGGCTCATTACAATACAGAGCCACCAATCTTTTCTTATCCTTTACTAAAGCAGTGTCTTAGAGGAGCCAAGAATTTAAGGCCTCCTAGAAGATCACCATTACCTGCATGGGACCTCAATTATGTGCTGGAAAAGCTCACCCTGCCTTCATTTGAACCAGCTGCTACTGCTGATCTAAAGTTCTTATCCTGGAAAACAGCTCTGCTGCTAGCAATTACTTCAGCAAGAAGAGTTTCAGAGCTATAGGCTCTCATGGCTGTAAGAGCCTTTTATCATATTCTACCCAGACAGGGTGTCTCTGAGGACAAATCCCACTTTTATGCCTAAGGTGGTTTCCAGTGTGGTCCTTAACCAAACAATTCACCTGCCAACTTTCTATCCAAATCTGCAGAACAAGGGGGAAAGAATTCTACATTCCTTGGACGTACACAGACAGCTAAGATTCTACTTGAGCAGGACTAAAGCTCTAAGAAAAACTGAGCAATTACTAGTGTCATATGCTGCAGGATCAGAAGGAAAGGCTATTTCAAAGCAGACCATTTCAAAGTGGATAAGCCACTGCATCCGTTTCTGCTACTTACACGATGGTAAACCTGTGCCCAAGGGCATTAGGTCTCATTCCACCAGAGCTGCAGCTACTTCAGCAGCCTTTCTTAGAGGAGTACCAACCAAAGACATTCTAGAGGCTGCTTCTTGGAGTTCTGTTCACACTTTTACAAAGCATTGCCATTTGCCTCTCTAAGTCCAGGGCAGGCTTTGCCACTGCAGTGCTGCAGGGCCTTATAGCAGATCTTTATGCTGTTTAGCTCCAGCCTCCCAACCATAGCTTTGGGTTTCTACCCAAATGTAATGACTGCAACAGTGAAACAAGAACATAGTACAGTTGTGTACACTTACCATAAATGTAGATGTTCAAGTGTATTCACTGTTGCAGTCCAGGTTACCCTCCCTCCATCTCCCTGTCATTCTGAAATTTATCTTTCCTTCTCTATCCTCTACAACCTATGGTGGCGTATTTGCTTGTAGATGAAGGTAAAGTTTATATTGTTACCTTTTTGGGGGCACCTGACATCGGGGGATAGAAAAACGAAAGAAAACGGAGTCGGCTGAATGTTTTATACTCCTGACGGCACGTTACAGTCTCCCATTCATTTGTGTAAGTTATGCTTAAATAGGGTCATTGAGGAGCTCTGTTGTATGTGAATTGGCAGTTTGTTCCAGAGGCGTGGCAATCTGTGGGAGGCATATCTATCTCTCCATCATGTTCTGTTAATATTGCAAGTTAGGTTAAGATCCCCTAGAGTGAGTGAATCTTGTCCCATTTGACTTGCGGATGTGCAACATTTCCATTAGGGTAGGGTTTGTGACTGCTCTGTAGGCCAGGCACAAGTCCCCTCTCATCAGCCTGTAAGATACAGAATATAGTGACAGGGTCTTCAGTCTGTCCCTGTAGGTCATGTGTTAGGCCCTGAATTTTGTCTTTCCAGCTGCTGCAGGTGTCTGAGGTACATGCAAAAGGGAGCGTTGTACTCTTATTGGTCTGATGAGGGATGAGTACAGGGGAGTTATAATGCTATAGATTGCTTTGGAGAAATTTTTCATCTTTTTTGCTGGGGGTCAGGTATGATCGTTACTTCAAAAGAGACTGATTTATGATCAGACTTTACCAGGGAGGTCAACACACAGGGAGTACTGCAGAGACCCCATGTGTTGGTGATTACTAAGTCTAGGACATTCAAGCCCCTTGTGGGGATACAGACTATCTCTTTCAGAGCATTTGTATTAACAAAGTCCAGGAAGCTTAGGGCCAGCATGTGTGTGTGCTCATGTATGATTCTCAATTGATGGAAGGGTAGTTGAAATCATCCATGACCAAGGTGTATGGCTGTATAGTGAGTGACTTAAGTAGGTCCAGGTAGGCAGAGTGGTTCTCATTGTTCATTATGGGGACCTGTAGCTAACAATAATATGGAAGGGGGTTTGACCCTACAGTTAGTTGGACTCTGAATAGCTGTAGAGATTCGTATTGTTTGACCAGTCTTGAGGTGTATTTCTCTTTAATGAAGATGAATACACCTCTGCCTTTGGTCATTTCATGCTCATTTTTAGGCCTGAATATGTGGAAGGCATTGTAGCCTTGCATGACCAGGGTGCTCTCTGCGGTCTTGAACAGTGTCTCTGTGACTGCCCAGACATTGGCATCTTCCAAGGTATGGAGTGCTTCCAGTGAGTGTAGTTTCCAGTTTAGACTTCTAGCATTAAGGAGCATAATCTTGAGTTTGTCTCTAATGGATTTTTTTTTTTCCATCGGAAATTTTGTTATGACATTGCCCAAGAAAGACACTACAGGGAAGGCAAGTACCTTTGCCATTTACCGAAAGCCAAGAGACGACAGGTGAAAGTCATCTCTGGCAAAGCACTGTGGTCTGTGAACCATATCTTCCCAGGCTGACTAATACTAGATCCCCCTGGATTGACACCAGAAGCTAAACCAGTTGTTAAAGTTAAATCATTTTTTGTTTATATTGAGGCATCATCCTGGGTGAAGGTAGAATGCTGCTTAGGGCGAGAGGCATACCTACCTGGGGCACATAATCTGAGAGCTCAGTCATGTCTTTCTTCATATAATCCAGTGAGATGCATCTCAAGTCATTCAGTCCAATATGGACTATGACAGAGTCATAACGGTACTTGTTGAGAGACTTGAGTGGGTGCATGATCTGACTGATTCTGGCACCTGACAGGCAGCTGACTGTGACCTTCTCCTTGTCCAGCTCAGTGAGGGGAACATCTGTGTGTTTCACTATGTAGTTGCCTTATGACCAAGACATTTGGTCTTGAGGTGTTTTGCCTTGGGGGCTTATTGACTTGAGACCGGGAGGGTGATCTAATGGTTAAGGTGTTTTCCTTACAAACACAAGGTACAGGGTTTGAATCTCACATGGGGATAACTGGCTAGGCTTAAAATGGCTCGCAAGGGCAGTTAGCCTAGTACTAATCTATGAACCTATGACACTGTTGTGTGCATTATTATGTGTAGTGGAGTCTGTTGGGTCTGCAGATTGTACAGTAGGTTTGCGCTTGGGAGACCTATGATCTTTAGGTAGGCTTCTAGTGAGTACCTCCGTGTATGTGGGTTTGTGTGTTGTGAACTTGTTGTATGCAAGAGGTGAAGTGTGTGTGCTGAGAACCTGTTTGATATCCGGTTTGTTATGTGAGAGACTTGATTCCAAATTCATAATATAGATACATCTCTCACGTGTTGTATTTGTTTGTTTGAGGAGTAACTGTTTGTCCATATACATGAGGCAATTGCTTTGGCTCAAGATGCCCATGTCAATCAGGCTGGCAGGAGAATTTTGCTGTAAGACTAACAAAAAGCGGCTATTCTGTGGAGGGCTAGGGGTAGAAAACTGTGTCAGTGCTTCACAATGTGCACCTGATTTGCTCACAGGGCAGCAGTGCAGTCCCTGAGCAGCTCCGGTAAACTGAGCGCAAACCCACACAAACACAATGCTTAAATACAAAGTTAAACGATTTTAAACAAAGTAGCCAAAGGGAAAGCCCAAGACTGAGCCTTGTTCCATCAGCCCCAACTCAGTGGGTCCTTGGCTGCACACTTCTGCCACAAGGGTGCAGGGGGCGTTCTTAATGTAAGATGGCCGGCTTTAGTGCTCAAATGATACCAAACAGCCTAGATTCAGCAAGCCTGAATCTAGCATATGCTATAAAATGTAAAAGTACTAGAAATTCAAAGTGCAAAAAATCGCAGTCACAACAGCAAAAACAGTTTAAATAAAGCAGCAGTTCAGTAGAATACTCCCACAAGAGTGTAGACCACAAACCTTCCTAGTGTGAAATAACTGCTCTGGAACCCAAGTGCTTAAACCAGAACAAAGACACTTAGAATAACAGGCACAATAAGCCTTCCTCAGCAATTCTCAGCATAGAAGAGTGTAGGCTACACTCTCCCACCACAAGAGTGTAGACCACAAACCTTCTTGATGTAAAATAACTTGTTTGGAGCCTAAGCGCTTAAACCAGAACTAGAACTAGAACAGCATTTGCTTGGTTGATTGGTCCACATTAGCTTCCATTCAGGTATTCACTGTCAGAGAATATGTCTTGGGCTTTGCACGTTGAAGTCACTGAGGGTTATCATTTCAGTGGAAGTTTTCCTTGGACCCCTACAAATAGCTGTCTTCATTAGACCTGTTTTAGATATGCTTTAGTACCATTTCTCACCTCCAAAAGAACCCAGGAAATCTGGGATCTAGTCTCTTTGTTGGCAAAAGCATGTATATCTTTACTTAAGCTAGATGTGTTGGTAACTAGAATGTTCACTGTTTAGCTCATATACCTATACAGGTGGTGCAGTAGGCTGTGCTGCCTCTGGCTGCAGAGCTTTCTTTTCCTTTTGAATGGTTGTCTGAAATCCCCGTCACTGATCCCTGGAATAAGCAGGCATTTTACACCCACCTGGAGGAGGGTTCCTTTTCATCTTATTAGTTTTACCCCAGTTACTGACAACAGAGACATCTGGCTGGTTAAGGAGTTCATTTTACAGTAGTCCTCATCTTGAGGATGTGAGACAGTGTCAGGAATCAGTGGCACATCAGTTTTCTAGAGCTTAGTGTTGTGCTTTTGTGCAAGACCCCTGCCAGCATTGGGGAATCAGAGCCCTTCTCGATGAAGTCAGACCCTCAAGGTTGGTGTGTGACCCTAACAAGTAGACTGATGAAATTTCATAGTTTTGTCTGGTAGGTGTGATACAACTGTGGAACTGAATTTCTGCTAGAAGAGTTTTCCTGGAAAGAGCAATCAGATGACCTTCTGAGAGTGCTGTTCCTAGAAGGTTGGCCTGTTTATCACCGAGGAGAATTCACTCTTTCTCATGTTCTGTTTACTTCATTAGAGCAAGTGGAGGGTAACGTAGGTAGTGGGCAGATTCTTTGTAGACTGAAGCCATTCCTCCTTATTTCTTGCAAGCTTTTCAACAATTACAGTTTGTCAGCTTGATGGTCCAGTAAGACCTGTTTTCAGGCAGTTCATCTTCTAACTTTTCCCAAGATGATGATTAGTTTCGGTGTCTAACACCCCAGTTCTGTGGTTCAATGTTCACTTTAATGTCAGGCGTTTTGTTCTTGGAATAATTTGCATTGTTGCTTAAGGTTGGATGGGAGATGGGAAATTCACCCCGGGGATCATATCCATCACCCTGCTAGACAGGGGTCCAGGGAAGTAAATATTGTAGGAAGAAATAGCCAGAGAATTGTTATGGCTAGGCTTGTATAGGCCCTAGGGCCGATAGCCTAATACCGACCTATGAACCTATAAGGTCTTCTGGCTCAAACCTCAGATGCGCTTAATGTAGCTAGGAAATTTTCCCGTGTACACGGGAAAAAAGTGTAATGGAAATGGTATCTCTTTTCGCTTTAATGTTTTTAAGTCACTAGTGTGTAGAAAGAAAACAGTATCTTTGTTTTTTTTGTGGCACTTGCACAACTTTGGTCTTAGTCTACAATCAAGGTACAAGTTTCCAACATCTTAATGTGAAATTATTTGATTTAAGATAGGGAATTGTTCAAGCAGACTCGTCATGCAGGTTTTGAAATTAGTCATCTGTTTCCATCCATCTGTGGAGACCCTCTCTTCCTTTGCTATTTTTTTTTTCATAGTGGAGGTTCTCTCCTTCTTTTCCCTTTTGATTGGGTTAGTTTAGCAGCAGCTCCACAATTCCTCTCCTGAAAGATCTTGCTTTTGATAATCCAGTGCATCTGCTAGAAGCATGTGCAAGCTACAGACCATTTTATATTATGTGCTTGGTTTACTGCAAGCACTAGGTGTTGATTAGGAGCAGACCTCTCATTTTGCCAAAGGGTATTTCTGAGCTGTTTAGCCATTTTCTTCATCTGCCTGGTTTCTTCCTGAGGATGAAATTTGAAGAGAAACAAATCCTCCATACCTTACCGACATATTAAAAGAGATGCCTCTAGTCTCTCCATCATGGCTATGCTTAAGATAGTAAGGAACTAGTTGACCCTCACTCAAGGAAGATACCACCCTGTGTGAGAGGTGAATATTGTTTGCTGTCAAAGTGTACACACAAGATGATGATAGTATTGTTTTTTTCTTGCTATTCCTCAAATCACTCGCCTCTGGCTCCTGCCATGGATATAAATATCTGGCTCCTGCACTGAGAACCCTTCACTGTGGCAAGCCTTCATGTAGTGTGGAAAAGTTACGTTTTCTCTACAGGGCACCTACAAGTAACTGATTTAAAATGCATGTACTTCTGGGATGACTTAATACCATGATATGGGGCTCAGATTAAGCATCGTCTTTTGTGTTCTTTGGTTATGAGGATCAGATTAAGCATCTTTTGTTCCTAGGTACTAATGCGAAGGCCACATGATAACTTCCAAGACCTTTATTTGTTAGGCATCAAA
Source organism: Protopterus annectens (assembly GCF_019279795.1). Lineage (NCBI taxonomy): Eukaryota > Metazoa > Chordata > Ceratodontiformes > Protopteridae > Protopterus > Protopterus annectens. The sequence continues at coordinate 734,361,931 of NC_056732.1, forward strand.
CAGACAATTTCTAGTAATAACATGTTAGGAATAAATCTAAACCTCAAGCATGGCTAAAATCGGACTCTGGGGCCAATTGCTGTCACTTGTCCCGTGTTACAGGGACTCCATGGTATGGTCTAAGTGAGTGTTTGCTTACCCCCAGCCCAAGAAGTTAGGATCGGAAAACTGAGGTAACAAGTGAGAGACCACCTTAGAGTATCCACGTGTATCCAAGTATTTCTCACTTTTGTAATCCTGTTTTATTGCTCTTTTTAACATATGAGACAGACAGCTATACAGGAGAGCATCTGGAAAGTTTCTACAGATGAATGTCATAGTGAAAGTAAATGCTATTGATCTTGAGTATTTTAAAATTCCAAAGGTTTTTAGGACTGCGGGTATGGGTATTTTTAGAAGTCTTCTTCGAAATCTTTGGGAGGTTGGCATAATGGTTAAGATGTTTACCTTACAGACACAAGGTGCAGGGTTTGATTCTCACATGAGGTAATTGGCTAGGCTCAAAATGGCCGATAAGGGCAGTTAGGTTCATAGATTAGTACAAGGCTATGTGATAAGACTTGCCATATTTACTTCTCTGGTATCATAAAAAAACAATGAGTGAACATGTAGCTCATCCAAGACAAGATAGCAACAATATGTCTGCCATCAAGCACCATTAACAAAGTAGGCCATTTTTATCAACATCATCATCTGGAGTGCTGCTTCAACTGCTGCCACCTCTGTCAATTCAGTGACACTCTTTTTTTTTAAAAGTCATGCCCAACTATCAGAGGTATTTTCTCATGTAGTGCACACATCTGTTGTTTGGGTATCCTCTTCTCTTGTTGCTTTCTTCCTTTCTCTTTCAAATCTCCAGAACCAAATTGTCTTCTGCTTTTCCGCACATACAACTGAACCACTGTCATCTGTCCTACTTGCCCTTCTGTGCAAGTGAATTATTTTAACTTCAGCTTTGATATTCTCATTTCTTTATCCTACAGTGTACATTCTACTAATCATCTCAGGTAGTTCATCTCCATTACCTCCAACTTCATCAGCTGCTCTGCCTGCACTATCCATGCTTTTGTGCCAGGCAGAAGTTTGGAGTTTCACCACGGTTTTGTACACCTTTTCAGTTTATTTGACATTCTTCTGTCAGATGTGGAAGATGGTGAGTTTCCAAATTAGGATTTTTTTTGTGAGACACAGATACTGAAGATATTTTGACCTTCCCCACATGGATGTTATCAATCCTGTAGCTATGCCCTGAATGCATCTTCCTGCCAGGTGGGCCCCCATACATAATGTGATGAGTCTATTGTTAAGGTTTGGCTGGCAGGGGGTAGAGTGAAAGCCCATCCCATGTTCTGGTGACATGCCTTTGCCCACCATAGAAACTCCTGTTGTAGGCAGGGAATGAGAGGAATCATTGCTTCCAGACTGTGACAGTGTTGACTCCATAAACTTTTTAGGTACCATTGTAGTTTCCTCATATGCAGTCTTGCATATGGAATCAGTAGGATGCAGGATGCCATGAATCCCAAAGCCTGCAGAGTTTGTCTTGCAGGTAACTGGGTTTTTCTTGCCATTAGTTTGAAGTAAGTAGTCAGTTGCCTTTGTTTGTCTGGTGTGAGGAAAGCCATCTGGGCAGTTGTATTCAAGCTTGCACCCAGGAATGTTATCTTTTGAGAGGGTACCATTTGTGATTTATTTTCATTTATTGTGTACCCTAGGGATGTTAGAAGACTTTTCACAAATGCCTGGTGCTGAAGAAGAATGTCCTTGTTCTCTGCCTGAATGAGACAAGTCGTTCAAGTAAGGATAAATTTGTATACTTTTTTGTCTGCAAATTGCAATTACTGGTGCCAGGCACTTTGTAAAGACCCTGGCCGCAGTAGATAAGCCAAAGGGCAGCACAGAGAATTGGTAATGCATAGAGCCAGCCTTGAAACGGAGGCATCTTCTAAACGTTTCCCTTATTGGGATATGCAGGTATGCCTCTTTTAAATCTAATGTCACCAGCCAAGCATTCTTGCCCAGCATGGGCAGAAGCTGCTGTAAAGTTAGCATTTTGAATTTTGGAATGTCCAGGTATGTGTTCAAAATTGATAAGTCCAGTATTGGGTGCCATGCCTTGTCTTTTCTGGGTACCAAGAATAGTCTTGAATAAAAACCTTGTCCTTTTTCCTGTTATGGTTCTGGCTGAATAGCCCCCATATCCAGGAGGGACATAACCTGTTTCTGTGCCTCTGCTCATTGATTTTTTTTGGCAGATCCAGCCAACCATTTGCCATTGGCAGAGTATGGAAGTGGAATCTGTATCCCTGAGATACTATGTTTAGCACCCACACCAGGGCGCCAGGGGTATAAAAGATGCAGCCGATGCCATTTTCTTCAGTCTTTCTTGCCGCGTGGTGCCCAAAATAAACTGTTCGCAAGTGCCGGTCAGTCAACTCCTGAGTTTTCCACATTCAAAATTCAGATCCGAAGTCTTCATTAAAGCTAAGTACCCCGTTGGGGAAACTTTTTTCTTGCTCCAGACCGATGTCAGAAAAAGTTAACAATTGTATTTCTTGTGGGAAGCAAATACCTCATAAGGATTTTCATTATTACTGTATTCCTTGCCTAGGGCCCTGACCATGACGTTGCTAGTTGTCGGTTTTGTGCTAGATTTAACCAACGCACTATTAAGCGTTGGTACAATTTTGCATTCTATTACTTTGGCAGAAGATTTAATTACATAATGCCGTCGGAGCAACCGACTACCGGAGTTTATAAAAAGCACAAGGAAAAAGAAAAGGACAGGCATCCGAGATCCAAAACTGACGACGAGGCTTCTGCTAGGTCTGTCGCCAGTTCTCAGTGAGGCGCTTTCACAGCCCCTGACACCCGCTACCTCAGAGCCACAGGCCACTTCAGACTCCCATGTGGAGCCGACTGGGCCTCTGGAAACTCAAGGTATTGGACACTTGGAAACTATTCCCTCAGATGGGTCCGGAGCTGCTGAGCAGGCATATACTTCTGAGGTTGTTTTCAGGCCTGCACAGTTATATGTGAAACCTACTTCAGCTAAAAAGGTAAAGACTAAAGCAGCTCTAAAGACAAAGAAACAATACAGCATTCACCTGGACAGGCCTCCATGCCTAAAAAGCAGATGCTTAAAATGGCCGAAGACCTTATTACTTTGATCAGGGGTTCACATCCCCCTCCTGATAAGAGGCCTAGGCAAGATTTAGAATATGAATCTTCAAACCAGGTTTCCATTTCCTCTGATTCCTCCTCTGAACAGGATTACTCTATTCCTCCCTATGAGGATTCTGATGCTGAAGAATCTATCCCTTCAGCCTCTCCTCCTGAGGATTATTCTTTTGGGGAAACGCTGCATACTATGAGGGACCATTTCCACTGGGAGAGCCAAGACTACTCAGAATCCAAGAAAAGGCTCAGAGACTTCCTTTTTTTGCCCCAGCACAGGCCCCTTGCTATCCCGCCTGTTTGTAGATGATGTATTTTCAGAGTCCAGTCTTTCTCCAGAATCTTTACCACCAGCCCCTGTTAAGCTAGACAGATACTGTAGGGTTCCTGATTCACATAAATTTCTATATAAGAACCCTGCAGCTGACCCAGAAACCATCTCTCAGGGTTCCAAAGGGGTCAAGGCTTCTACTGCAAAAAACCTTATCCCCTCTGATAGGGATTCTAGGGCCCTAGACAGATGGGGCAAAAAGATTTATACCTCTGCTACCTTGGCTGTAAGAGCCTTAAATTGCCAATTTCATATGCTTAGGTATCAGCAATATCTTATGTCTTTGTTTAACCAGAAAATGTCAGCAAATACAGAATGTGCAGACAATAAAGAAATGCAGGATTTATTGCATGCAGCTGAACAAGTTGGAAAGCATACTTTGCAATGTGGTTTTGATTCTCTTGAGGCCTCCTGCAGGGCCGCTGTTACAGGTTCTGTCATTAGGAGGCATGCTTGGTTAAAAGAACAAAATTTGCCTGATCATGTTAAAACAAAACTATTAGATGCTCCTTTACAGCATGATACTTTGTTTGGTGCTAAAGCAGAAGATGTGTTGAAGAAAATGGAGGACAAAGCTAAATCTATGCAAACATTCAAGGATTTCTTGCAGGTACAGACTCACAGATTTAACAGGAACTGGCCTACAAAGAATTGGTCCTTTCCAGTGTCAGATAGACCACAAAGGGACAGATACAGACGCCCCAGAGGCAGATCACAGCCCCAAGGCTCATACAGGCCTAAACAATGGGGTGCTTCTACCTCCAAGAGCGGAGAAGAAAAATCACAGCCATACAGGAAACAGTCTCAATGACTTTCCACTTCCAGCACCAAGCACTTATGTTTTAACAGCCCCTTTGGGGGGGAAACTAGTACTTTTTTCACAAAACTGGCACATAATCACCCAGGCTAATGGGTTCTAAATATAGTTTCACAATGCTACAGGTTCCACTTTCACACCCTGCAAAACTGTATGCCAGATCTGCCACGCAATCAATGGGCAGAGGCACAAAAACAAGTTTCATCCCTCATGGACATGAGGGCCATTCAACAAGTACCAGAGCAAGAGCAGGGACAAGGATTCTATTCAAGACTGTTCTTGGTACCCAGAAAAGACAAAGCCTGGAGACCAATAGTGGACCTATCTATTCTAAACACATATCTGGATATTCCAAAATTCAAAATGTTGACTCTGCAGCAGCTTCTGCCCATGTTGGGCAGGAAGGCTTGGCTTGTAACTTTAGATCTAAAAGAGGCATACCTGCATGTCCCAATCAGACAAACATGCAGAAGATACCTCAGATTCAAAGCTGGCTCAATGCACTACCGATTCTCTGCACTGCCCTTTAGCTTATCTACTGCGCCCAGGGTCTTCACAAAGTGCCTGACACCAATAATTGCATTTTGCAGACAAAGAGGAATACAAATATATCCTTACTTGGACGACTGCCTTATTCAAGCGGAGAACAAGGACATTCTACTACAGCATCTGGCGTTTGTAAAAAGATTACTGACAAGTCTAGGGTACACAATAAACGAGAAGAAATCAAAACTCGTACCCTCTCAAGAGGTAATATTCCTGGGTGCAAGCCTAAATACAACTGCCCAAATGGCTTATCTCACGCCATACACAGACAACTGACTACTTATTTCAGAATGTTGGCAACAAAGACCTAGTTATCTGCAAGAAAAATTTTGCAGGCCTTTGGTTTCATGGCATCCTGCATTCTGCTAATTCCATATGCAAGACTGCATATGAGGAAACTTCAATGGTATTTAAAAAGTGTTTGGACTCAACATTGCCACAGCCTGGAAACAATAATTACCCTCATTCCCTGCCTGCAACAGGAGTTTTGATGGTGGGCAAAAGCCTGTCACCACAACACGGGACAGCCATTCACCTTACCCACAGCCAGGCAGACACTGACAACAGATGCATCAGATTACGCCTGGGAGGCCCATATGGCAGGAAAATGTATTCAGGGCACATGGTCTGCAAGTCAAATGAATCTACATATCAATCAAAAAGAGATGCTAGCTGTTCAGAATGCCGTGACAGCCTTCAAGGATCTACTTCATCCAGGACAACTACTAATAAAGACGGACAATATTACAGTCATGTGGTACATAAACAAGCAGGGAGGCACACATTCCTACCCCCTCTGCAGGCTATCCATGAACTTGTGGGACACAGCATTGACTAGTACATCTGCAAGCACAATTCCTGCCAGGAAGGACAAATACTCTGGCAGACGGACTAAGCAGAAACTTAATGGATCCCCACGAGAGGAAATTGGATCCACAAGTCTTCAGCATGATAACAAGGACCTGGGGATGCTCGGACGCAGACCTATTTGCCTCCCCTCACAACTTCAACTACAAAGATTCTGCACGAGCACTTATCACAAGCAAGCATGGAAAGTGGATGCTCTATCTTTCAGCTGGAAAAATCTAACAGTATATGCCTTTGCTCCTCTGACTCTCCTCTCCAAGGTACTCCTCAAGATCAGACAAGAGAAACCATAATTGATACTGATTGCTCCAGACTGGCCCTGCCAGCACTAGTACCCAATCCTAAAGAGCTTGTCTCACTGCCCAGCTTGGACATTACCTCAAATTCCTCACTTATTGACCCAACAAGACAGTCAGATGCTGCACAGCCAACTCAAGACCTTAAACCTGGCAGCATGGCAGATAATGTAGCCTCTCAAGACACACCTCTCTCTAAAGCAGTGATGGATGTTATTTTGGAGGCCAGGAGGCCTAGCACCAGAAAATCTTATGCAGACAAATGGAAGAGATTCTGTGCTTGGAACCACGCACAAGGTATTGACACGATTGTTCCAAATATTCCTCAGATTTTGCAATACTTAACTGAGATGTTGGATAAAGGCCTTTCCTTTTCATCAATTAAAATTCATGCCTCTGCCATTTCAGCTCATTACAATACAGACCCACCTATTTTTTCCCATCCATTACTAAGGCAGTACCTCAGAGGGGCCAAAAACATAAGACCTCCAAGGGAAGCGCCAATACCTGCATGGGACCTCAACTATGTCTTGGAAAAACTCACACTGCCTCCGTTTGACCCAGCTTCTGCAGCTGATCTAGGTTCATAGGTTAGTACTAGGCTAACTGCCCTTGCGAGCCATTTTAAGCCTAGCCAGTTTTCCCCTGTGAGATTCAAACCCTGTACCTTGTATTTGTAAGGCAAACACCTTAACCATTAGGCCACCCTCCCTATCCTGAAAAACAACTCTGCTCCTAGCAATAACCTCCGCTAGAAGAGTCTCAGTTATAGGCACTCATGGCTGTGGAACCTTTTATCATTTTCCATCCTGACAGGGTTTCGCTGAGGACAAACCCTACATTTATGCCTAAGGTAGTGTCCAGTGTGGCCCTTAACCAAACAATTCATTTGCCTACTTTTTATCCAAACCCACAGAATAAGGGTGAGAGAATTCTGCATTCTTTGGACATTCACAGACAGCTACGCTTCTACTTGGACAGACCCAAAGCTTTCAGAAAGACTGAACAACTTCTAGTGGCATATGCTGCAGCATCACAAGGAAAGCCTATCTCAAAACAGACTATTTCAAAGTGGATAGGCCATTGCATTCATTTCTGCTATTCACAGCATGGCAAATCAGTGCCTAAGGACATTAGGCCACATTCAACCAGAGCAGCAGCCACTTCAGCAGCCTTCCTCAGAGGAGTACCAACCAAAGACATCTTAGAGGCTGCAACTTGGAGTTCACTCTACTCTAAATCCAGGGCAAGCTTTGCCACTGCAGTTCTGCAGGGCCTGATAGCCTCTCCTAATCCTATTTAGCTCCAGCCTCCCAACCTTAGCTTTGGGATTCAACCCAATCGTAATGACTGCAACAGTGAAACACGATGAACATAGTACAGTTGTGTACCTACCATAAATGTAGGTGTTTGAGTGTATTCACTGTTGCAGTCCAGGTTACCCTCCCACCATCCCCCTTTTTCTTTGCTGAGACCTATCTGTACTTTTCTACTCTATACAACCTATGTGGTGTATTTGCTTGTAGATGAAGGAAAAGTTGTTTTTTGTGCATGCATGCTTATTGGCATAATTTAACCTACCATTTTAGGGGCACCTGACATCTGGGGCAAGAAAAACTGAAGAAAATGGCGTCGGCTGCATCTTTTATACCCCTGGAGCACTGACGTCAGGGAGGAGGCGACAGCAACCGACGCCGGACCTAGACTTTGGAACTCAGGCCGACTGCGGGTAGCCTGCCAGCAGGATAACCCAATTGTAATGACTGAAACAGTGAATACACTCGAACATCTACATTTATGGTGGGTACACAACTGTACTTTCATAGACAGTTATGTTTTTATTTACACAGAACAGCGGCCTTCCGCAAGTCTGATCAGCTCTTTGTATCTTTTGCTAAACCCTTCTTGGGTAAGCCTGTGTCGAATGTGGCTCTGGCCAGATGGATTTCGAAGTGCATTCTGCTCACATATAAACTGTCTGGCCTGCCAGAGCCTACTGAGGTTCACGCTCACTCTACCCGTTCTGTGGCTACATCTGCTGCATTCTGGTCGAGAATTCCCTTGGATGACATTTGTTCTGCGGCTACTTGGGCATCCTTTGATACCTTTATCTCTCACTATAAATCGGATTTAATGTCAAGAGGAAGGGCGGCTTTTGGCTCTGCAGTGCTCCGGAATATCCTTCCTTGAGGACCTCCCAAGTTTTGGTAGCTGGGGACTCTGTCCCACAGGTTGATGATCAAATGAAGTTTCCTACTTCATATAAAGAAGTTATGTACTCACCATAACGTTGCATCTGAGTAGGTAACTTCATTTGGCATCAACCAACCCTCCCTTCTTCTCCCTAACCTGGTTCTTTGGTTTCCTGAACACTAGGATGGTTTGTCCAGGTCATTTGTTAATCCTTAAGTTAGGATTCTCCAGGTTGTTGTTTTGTCGTGGTGAGATTATATAGATGGGCAAACGCTGTCTGGGGATTGGAAGGAGGTGGCAGGGTATTATGGGTAAGGGGGAGGAGCTTGGAGCTCGAATCTCAAGCTTGAAGAGCTGCCGGCTCGGATCCAGGTCAGATCTGATACCCACAGGTTGATGACAAATGAAGATGTTCATCGTGTTACCATGCTGCAGTCATCACACTTGGGTTATCCTGCCGTCAGGCGGTCCCGCAGTCGGCCCAAATTCCAAAGTCTTGGTCTGGCTTCGGTTGCTGTCGCTTCTTCCCTGATGTCAGTGCGCCAGGGGTATATAAGAGGCATCCAACGCCATTTTCTTCAGTCTTTCTTGCCGAGCGGTACCCGAAGCAGAAGCAGTTCGCAAGTGCCAGTCGGCAGACACCTGAGATTTTCGAATCGAGTTTCAGTCCGAAGTCTTCAAAGCGAAGTACCCCATTGGGGAACCTTTTCTTGTCTCAGTCCAATGTCAGAAAAAGTTAACAATTGCATTTCTTGTGGGAAGCAAACACGTCATAAGGACTTTCATTCTTATTGTATACCTTGCCTAGGCCCAGACCATGACTTCACTGGTTGTCGGTTTTGTGCTAGGTTCAATAAGCGAACTATAAAGCGACGCTTTGATTTCGCACGGCACTACTTCGGTAGGAAATTTAATTACACTATGCCATCGGAGCAACCGACTACCGGCACACATAAAATATGCAAAGATAAAGACAGGCAGCCTAGATCCAAGCCAGACTCCGAGGCCTCGGCTGTGCTGGTCGCTGGTCCTCCGGTTTTCAGTGAGGCGCCTACGCTGACCCTGGCTACCGCAGAATCGGAACCCCAGACCGCTTCAGATTCTCTAGCAGAGAGTTCTAGGCCGACGCAGCCATTTTTTTAGGCCCTACCGACAACATTGCAGAAGGAGAGCCGGTGCTGTAGAAACACCCTCAGTTTCAGAAGGTGTCTTCAGACCGACTACTCTCACCATAAAATCTTATGCTAAGCTTAAGACTCCTCTAAAACCAAAAAAGACTGCACTTCAGTCTCCAGTTCAAGGCCCCATGTCTAAGAAACAGATGCTTAAAATGGCTGAAGATTTGATTTCTTTAATCAGGGGTTCCCAACCCCCCCCCCCCCCGACAAAAGGCCTAGACAAGAGGAGGATTATGCCTCCTCTGATCAAGTGTTTATTTCCTCAGGCTCCTTTGAGGAACAGGATTACTCCTTTCCCCTTATGAAGATTTTGATGCTGAAGATTCCATTCCCTCAGCTTCTCCCCCTGAAGACTATTCCTTTGGAGAAACCTTACATACCATGAGGGAACATTTCCACTGGGAAGGTCAGGACTACTCCGACTCAAAGAAAAGGCTCCGAGAGTTTATTTTACTCCTCCAGCACAGACCACTTGCTATTCCCCCAGTTTTAGACATTGTGGATGATGTTTATTTAGAATCTAGTCTAAATCCAGATTCTGTGCCTCCTGCTCCAGTCAAACCAGATAGATACTATAGAGTGCCTGACTAACACAAATTCCTTTACAAAAGCCCTGTTGCTGATCCAGAGACAATCTCCCAGGGTCCCAAAGGGGCTAAGGCTTCTATGGCCAAAAATCCTGTACCCTCTGAAAGGGACTCCAGAGCACTAGATAGGTGGGGGAAGAAAGTTTACACCTTAGCTACTCTGACTATGAGAGCACTAAATTGTCAATTTCACATGCTTAAATACCAGCAATTCCTAATGTCTCAAATAAAACAAAAGATGAGCACGCACCCTCAACCGTCTGAAGTCAAGGAAATGCAGGATCTGTTGCATGCAGCTGAACAGGTGGGCAAACATACTTTACAATGTGGATTTGATTCCTTGGAAGCTTCCTGTAGAGCAGCTATTACTGGGTCTGTTATACGTAGGCATGCTTGTTTAAAGGAACAAACTCTGCCTGATCATGTTAAAGCAAAGTTACTAGATACACCCTTACAGCACGATGTCTTATTTGGAGTTAAAGCAGAAGAGGTTTTAAAGAAAATGGAGGATAAGGCAAAATCTATGCAGACGGTCAAAGATTTCTTACAGGTACAGCCCCCACGCTTCAGCAGAAATTGGCCAACAAAAAATTGGTCCTTTCCAGCTTCTGACAGACCACAGAGGGGTAAGTACAGGTGCCCAAGGGGCAGAGGACAAGCACAAATCCCTTACAAACCTCGCCAATGGGGCACTGCAACACAGAAGGGAGGAGAAGACAGGTCCAAAACTACTAGAAGGCAAACACAATGACTTAAACCTCAAACTGCCAAGCAAAACTCTCTTGGCAGCTCCCTTGGGAGGAAAATTAACACTTTTTGCAGACAACTGGCACATCGTCACAAAGGACAAATGGGTCCTAGACATTATCTCACAAGGATACAGATTCCATTTCCACACCTTGCCAAGGATAAAAGGCATGCCAAACCTGCCACAAAATCAATGGGCAGAGGCACAAAAACAAATTACAGCTCTCATGGACATGAGAGCCATTCACCTGGTACCTACACAGGAGCAAGGCCAAGGATTTTACTCAAGGCTCTTTCTAGTCCCCAGAAAGGGCAATGCTTGGAGACCCATTCTGGACCTTTCATTTCTAAACACCTTCTTGCAAGTACCCAAATTCAAGATGCTAACACTACAGCAGCTTCTTCCCATGTTGGGCAAGAAAGCTTGGCTACTAACGTTGGACCTCAAGGAATACCTGAATGTCCCTGTCAGACAAAATTGCAGAAGATACCTCCACTTCATTGCAGGTTCAACCCATTACCAATTATCTGCACTGCCCTTTGGCTTATCTACTGCACCCAGGGTCTTCACAAAATGCCTGGCACCAGTAATTGCATACTGCAGACAGAGGAATTCAAATATACCTATACCTGGATGACTGCCTAATCCAAGCAGAAAGCAAGGACACTCTCTTACATCATCTGGCTTTTGTAAAACACCTTCTAAGTTGCCTAGGGTACACAGTAAATGAAAAGAAATCAAAACTAGTGCCCTCACAAAATATGACATTCCTGGGTGCCAGCTTGAATACAATGGCCCAGATGGCTTACCTGACGCCAGACAAACAACTACAACTAACTCAATACTTCAAAACAATGGCAACAAAGACCCAACTCCCTGCAAGAAAAATTCTGCAGGCCTTGGGCTTCATGGCATCTTGCATACCACTAATACCATTTGCAAAACTGCATATGAGGAAATTACAGTGGTACCTAAAAAGCGTATGGACTCAACACAGCCACAGTTTGGAAACAATGATACCTCTCATTCCCTGTCTTCAACCGGAGTTTCTATGGTGGTCACAGGCATGTCACCTCAACAAGGGTCAGCCTTTCACCTTACCCCCAGCCACACATGGCAGGACGGTGCATTCAAGGCATATGGACTGCAGATCAAAGAAATCTGCACATCAATCAAAAAGAAATGCTAGCTGTACAGAATGCCCTGACAGCCTTCGATGACCTCTTACATCCAGGACAGCTTATAATAAGGACAGACAACACCACAGTAATGTGGTACATAAACAAACAAGGGGGTACACACTCCTACCCACTATGCAGGCAAGCAATGACCTTGTGGAACACAGCACTGGCTTACCAAGTTCAATTACAAGCTCAGTTCCTGCCAGGAAAAAAGAACACATTGGCAGACGACCCAAGCAGAAACATGGATCCCCATGAGTGGAATCTGGATCCACAAGTATTTGCAATGATAACTCAAAACTGGAGACACCCAGACATAGACCTGTTTGCCAGCCCCCAAAACTATCAGCTAACAAAATTTTGCACAAGGACATTTCACCATCAAGCTTGGAAAGTGGACGCGCTCTCATTCAGTTGTTAAATGCTGTCAGTATATGCCTTCCCTCCATTGCCCCTTCTCACAAAGGTGCTGCTGAAAGTCAGGATGGAGAGACCCCGAATGATACTCATTGCCCCAGACTGGCCACACCAGCACTGGTACCCACTATTAAGGAATATGGCCCAGGACCCACCATGGATTTTACCACAAATTCCTCATCTGCTCACACAGCAAGACAGTCCCACAGCCAGTTCAAAACCTTAAATTTGGCTGCATGGCAAATCTCCTAAGCAACCAGCCAGCTCCTCTTTCACAAGCTGTTATGGATGTTATTCTGGAGGCCAGGAGGCCCAGCACCAGAAAAGCCTACTCAGACAAATGGAAAAGGTTTTACGCCTGGAACCAAGCTAAAGGCCAAAATACCCTTCTGCTGGACATACCTCAGATTCTACAATATTTAACTGAGATGTTACACAAAGGACTTTCTTTTTCATCTATTAAAATCCACGCCTCCGCTATTTCAGCTCACTACAACACGGATCCTCCCTTATTTTCACATCCACTTCTAAGGCAGTTTCTCAGAGGGGCCAAAAACATTAGGCCTCCCAGGAGAGCACCAACACCAACCTGGGACCTCAATTTATTTCTAGAAAAACTTACGCTACCTCCTTTTGAGCCAGCTTTCTCAGCTGACTTAAAGTTTGTATCATGGAAGACTGCCCTGCTGCTAGCAATTACTTCAGCCAGAAGAGTCTCAGAGCTTCAGGCTCTAATGGCGGTAGAGCCTTTCCTCATTTTTCATCAAGACAGAGTTTCTCTACGAACTAACCCCTCCTTTATGCCTAAGGTGGTATCCAGTGTGGCTCTAAATCAAACCATCCATTTACCCACCTTCTTTCCAAATCCGCAGAACAAAGGAGAAAGACTCCTGCATTCCTTGGACATTCACAGGCAGCTACGTTACTACTTGGGTAAAACTAAGGTTTTCAGAAAATCTGACCAGCTTTTTGTATCCTATGCTACAGCATCACAAGGAAAGGCTATCTCAAAACAGACCATTTCCAAATGGATAGGACATTGCATACATTTTTGCTACACCCACCATGGAAAACCAGTTCCTGCTAGCATTAGGCCCCACTCCACCAGGGCAGCAGCTACATCTACAGCCTTCCTCAGGGGGGTGCCTACCAAGGATATTCTGGAAGCTGCAACTTGGAGTTCAGTACACACCTTCACCAAACACTATCACTTACCACTTTACTCTAAGACTAGAGCTGGCTTCGCCACTGCAGTTTTGCAGGGCCTTCTAGCCTCCTCTAACCCTGTTTGACTCCACCTCCCATCCTTAGCTTTGGGATTCTACCCAAGTGTGATGACTGCAGCAGGGTAACACGATGAACATAGTACAGTTTTGTACCTACCATAAATGTAGATGTTCGAGTGTATACCCTGCTGCAGTCCAGGTTACCCTCCCTCCATCCCCTCTGACCTAACTAAAACCGTTCAATACCTCAAAATCTGATACAACCTTTGTGGTGTATGTGCTTATAGCTGGAGGGGTGTTTTGCTTGTGCTACTCTTTTAGTTTTGGTACTGTCTACTGACCACCTTTTGGGGGGGCACCTGACATCTGGGGCAAGAAAAACTGAAAAAAATGGCGTTGGATGCCTCTTATATACCCCTGGTGCACTGATGTCAGGGAAGAAGCAACAGCAACCGATGCCGGACCAAGACTTTGGAATTCGAGCCGACTGCGGGACCGCCTGATGGCAGGATAACCCAAGTGTGATGACTGCAGCAGGGTATACACTCGAACATCTACATTTATGGTAGGTACAAAACTGTACTTTACCTACTCAGATGGAAAGTTATGGTGAGTACATAACTTCTTTTTTTCTTGGTATTGCAGTTTTCCTGCTTTAAAGGTTGGTTTTGCACATTTATCAAGACCAAATTACATTCTTATATCATCTGAAAAAGTTTTGACAACTTGCAGTTGCACTTTCTGTTCCTTATCTGATGACATATACAGTTTTAAATCATTGACAAAGAGAAGATGAAAAGGCTTTACACTTTGTTGTTTTCTACGAGCAAAATTGTAGCCATGGCTTAAGCTGTTAAGTAGACAGCTTAATTGGTTAAGGGCAAGACAGAATAACAGCAGTGACAGAGAGTCACCCTGGAATATCCCCCTTTGAATTCTTATCCCTAGAATAATAATTTGTCCTTTATCATGGCTTAATTGCAAAGTGTTCTGCCACAGTTTCATGGTCACTGTAATGTAGTCGATCTCTGTAGGGTGTATCTTATACATTTTTAAGCACTCTTTTATCCATTAATGTAGGATACTATCAAATGCTTTTTTTATAGTCAATCCATGCCATACTTACATTCTTCCCTGGTTTACAGTTCTCCACTATGACTTTATTTAACAACATATATTCCTTTGTTCCATATGACTTTCATTTATTGCCCTTTTGTTCTACTGTCATAATTGAGTTTTCTTCTAAATGACTGTAAACTCTGTCGACATCAATGCCTGTGTATAGTTTATACTCCATTGGAAGGCAAGTTATTGGACTGTAGTTTTTAGGATAGCTTGCAAGTTCACTGTTAAGTAGGAGCATTGTTTTTCCTGTTAGCCAGGTTGGTGTCTGTTCAGGTTGCACATATAGATAGTTCTTACTCAGCTAAATCTTCATGCAAAGATGTTAATACTTTTAACCAGAAGTTAGGTGCTGCTTCTGGGCCTGGGATTTTCCAATTAGAGGCTTTTCTTAACATTGTTTCAGTCTCTCTGGCTGTTACTTCATCCCATTTCATTGTCTGTACCTTTAAACTTCTTATTCTTTCTTTTACTTCTTCTATCCGTTTATCATCTTTATGTTCCACAGGATCTTCATAAATACTTCTCCAAAATGTATCTATTTCTTCTTTTTTTGGTGGTCTTTCATTTCCTTTTACCTTGTTTCCCAATTTTCTGTAAAACCTTTTTGAGTCATCAATAAATTGCTTATTTTGTACTTTTCCTTTGTCTCTTTGCATATCTTCTACGTTTTTCCTGCCTGTGCTGAGATTTTTAGTTTATTTGCGATAGTGCATGATAGATCCTGGCCTTTTCTAATACTGTGCATTGCTTTTATTACATCTGTCTGTCTTAATATTTTTGTTGGTCTCTTCCCTCTTCCATATTCTTCTAACAGCGAGATTACTTGTTTTAATTGCTTTATAGATTTCTCTGTTTGATTTCTCCCCCTCCTTTCCCTTACTACCGTGTGTTTTTTGAGGTAGAACTTTGTTATTAATTTAGCTGCACAGTAATGTATCCTGTTTAATTTTTATATTGCATGGATCAGTCCAAATCACTGTATTCATTTTTTTACCAAACTTCTGACTTTTTGGGTATTATTGACCTTCTGCAGTCTTATTTTTTTCATTGACTTTAATATGTCTGTCTCTGTTAAATAAAGCAACTCTTCTTTTAGCTCATTTTCTTCTAAACTGGGGGCACATTTTTTGTTTTCCATTTCTTGCGGGCATTCTATATAAAGTTCTATAGCATCTTCTTGTGGCACATTCTCTTCAGTTTCATCCTGTGCCCAACCATTGCTCTGTCATATGGGAACTCACAACTCACTGGCCTATCACTCCACGACATTGACTGCATCAAGAGTTTCCACAGTTTCCTCTTCCTTCCCTTGCTGTCCAGCTTCAAGTGAACTTGCTGTGGAAGGCTCCAAAATATCTTCATATGGCACCTGACCAATTTGCTTCCCATTCCACTGTTTCCCCTTAATTTGGATATCCATTGCTCTGTCCTGTTGCGGTGCTTTCTGAATTAGATTTTCTACACTGAATCCTTCAGTTCGCAGGTACGCCATAAACTCAGTTTCTATTTCTTTAACTTCTTCATTACTAATCTCCTTTTCTACTTTTCCCCTTTGTCTTCTTATTTTTTGTATTGTAAAGTTTTCCATGTCCGGATTCCTTTCTCTTCAAATATCTTTGGTGCTTCTCTTTTTGTATTGGTTATTTTTACTTTCTTCTTTGCATAAATATTGCACCATTTTAAATCTGTTTTTCTTTCCCATGTCCATATTTCTTCTTCAGATGTCTCCTGATCTTCCTGTTTCATCTTACTTTGGGGACTCACTCCATCGTGCTGTGATGTAACCTTTGTTAGACCTTCTATAGCAAATCCTTCACTTCGCAGGCAATCCATAACTTCAACTTCTATTTTTTAACTTCTACTTTACTAATCTTCTTTTCTATATTTCCTCTTTGTGATATATTTTTTTAATTGTGAAACTGTCCGTGTCTGGATGCCTTTGCCTGTATTTCTCTTCAAATATCTTTGGGCTGCCTTCTTTATATTGATTAATTTGGCTTTCTCCTTTGGATAAATTTTGCAACATATCATGTCTCTCTCTTTCCCATGTCCATATTTCTTTTTTATACTTTTCAAAAATCTTTAGGTTTTGTTGTTTATATGTTGCACATCCTCAGATGCTTCTTTTTCCAAACAGATCAAAGTTTCTTGACCTATATACTGTTCACAAATCTGTTGTATCAATGAATACAATTTTTTATTTGAAGCTTCTACAGTTTTTCTTGTGGAAGTATTCATCTTTCCTTAATTTCTCTCTTAATCGTTTTGTATATCTTGTGTCTGGAAATTCTGGGTTTTTTGCATGATAGTAACAAAACATAATTTCTTTCTTATCCTCCATAGTCTACTTTATCATCTTCATGGCTGTTCTTTGGCCGGTTAGCCATCCGACTACCAGGATTCTGAAAAAACGCAAAGATAAAGACAGAGACAGGCCGCCGAGGTCCAAAACTGCCAACAACGCTTCTGCTAAGCCAGTCCCCAGTTTGCCGGTACTCAGTGAGGCGTTTCGCAGCCCCTGATACCCACTACTTCTAATTCGCAGACCTCTACTGAGACCCATTTGTAGTCTGGTATGCCGCGAGATGCTTCAACTATCGAACCCCCGCGTATGTCTTTACCTTGGATGGGTCTGGAGCCACTGTGCAGGCACCGGCTTCTGAGGGTGTATTCAGGCCTATGGACTTGCATATTAAATCGACGCCTCCTTCATTACTAAGGCCTAAATCTCAATCCATGTCTAAAAAAACAATGCCCAGGCCACATGCTCAGGCCTCTATGCCTAAAAAACAAATGATAAAAATGGCTGAAGATCTAATAACTCTAATCAGGGGTAGCCAACCCCCCCCCCCTTCTAAGAGGCCTAGGGCTGAGCTTGATTATGAATCTTCTGATCAGGATTCTGTTTTTTCTGACTCTTCTGATGACCTGGATTTGTCTTTACCTACTTATGAGGATTCTGATGCAGAGGACTCTATTCCCTCTGCTTCCCCTCCTGAGGATTTTTCTTTTGGGGAAACCTTACATACTCTAAGGGAGCATTTTCACTGGGAAAGCCAGGAATTTTCTGATTCAAAAAAGAGGCTTAGGGATTTCCTTCTCCTACCTCAACATAGGCCTTTGGCTATTCCTCCTGTACTAGACTTTGTTGATGCTTTCTCGAAATCCAGTTTGGCCCCTGATTCCCTGCCTCCTTCTCCCAGTTAACCTGACAGATACTACAGGGTCCCTGAGTCCCACAAGTTCCTTTTCAAAAATCCTATTGCAGATCCAGAGACTATTTCACAGGGACCCAAGGCATTAAGGCTTCTACTGCTAAAAATCCTACCCCTTCTGGTAGAGACTCCAGGGCACTGGATAGATGGGGTAAAAATGTTTACACTTCAGCAACTTTGGCCATTAGAGCTTTAAACTACCAATTCCATGTTAAAATATCAGCAACATGTTATTGGACTGCTTAAACAGAAAATGATGTTGATGCCTGACTGTGTGGAAAATAAAGACTTAAAGGATTTAATGCATTCTGCTGAACAAGTTGGAAAACATACTTTGCAATGTGGTTTTGATTCATTAGAGGCATCTTGCAGGGCTGCTGTTACTGGGTCTGTGCTTAGAAGGCATGCTTGGTTTAAGGAGCAATCTTTGCCTGATCATGTTAAAGCTAAATTATTGGATGCTCCTTTAAATCAGGACCACCTGTTTGGCAACAAGGCTGAAGAAGTTCTTAAAAAGATGGAAAATAAAGCTAAATCTATGCAAACTGTTAAACGTTTTTTACAAGTTCAGCCTCCTAGATTTAGTAGGCACTGGCCCTCTAAGAATTGGTCCTTTCCAGCCCCTTCCAGGTCTTTTCAAGCCAAACCCAGACACAGTAAAAACCTCAGGTTTCAGTCCCAGGGGACTCCACTTCCAAGTCTGGGAATAATAAGACTCCCCCCTATGGTAAACTGTCTCAATGACTTCCTTTTAACATTTTAAGCACTTATCTTCTGACTGCCCCTTTGGGGGGGAGAGATTGCTCTTCATGCAAAGAACTGGGAACTCATTACCCAGGACAAATGGGTTTTAAATGTCCCAGGGATACAGATTTTACTTCCACATGTTGCCAACGCCAAGTGGGTGGCTGGACCTACCCCCAAATCAGTGGGCAGAGGCCCAAAAACAAGTACTTTCTCTCTTAAGCATGGGGGTTACTCAACTGGTACCAGAGGAGGAAAAGGGACAAGGTTTCTACTCAATACTTTTCCTGGTACCCAGAAAAGACAAATCATGGCGTCCTATCCTGGACCTGTCTACTCTAAACACCTTTCTGGAGATTCCAAAATTCAAGATGCTGACTCTTCACCAATTACTTCCTATGCTAGGCAAAGACGCTTGGTTGGCAACACTAGATTTAAAAGAAGCATACCTGCACATCCCAATCAGGGAATCTTGCAGAAGATACCTATGCTTCAAAGCAGGCTACACGCACTATCAGTTCTCTGCACTGCCCTTTGGCTTATCTACTGCATCCAGGGTATTCACAAAGTGCCTAGCTCCAGTTATTGCATTTTGCAGATAAAGAAGTATTCAAATATACCTATACCTAGACGATTGTCTAATTCAGGCAGAAAGCCAGGCCATAATTTTGAAGCATCTGGCCTTTGTAAAAAGAATTCTAACTTGTCTGGGGTACACCGTAAACGAAAAGAAATCACAACTGGTACCCTGTTAACAAATTACTTTCCTGGGAGCAAGCTTGAATACAACTTCCCAGATGGCTTACCTTACGCCAGAAAAGCAAATTCATTTGACAACCTACTTCAAACAAGTGGCCACCAAAACCCTGCTATCTGCAAGACAAATACTGCAAGCCTTGGGGTTCATGGCTTCCTGCATTCTTCTAATTCTATATGCAGGACTGCATATGAGGAAACTACAGTGGTATCTAAAAAGCCTATGGAGTCAACGTTCTCACAGCCTAGAAACAATGATTCCTATCATACCTTGCCTACGCCTAGAGTTCCTTTGGTTGGCAGAGGCCTGCCACCAAAACAAGGGACTACCTTTCACACCACCCCCTGCCGCCCACACCCTAGCAACAGATGCAGCAGACTATGCAGGGGGGCTCACCTGGCAGGGAAGTGCATTCAGGGCAAATGGAACCCAAGTCAAATGCACCTGCATGTCAATCAAAAAGAAATGTTAGCTGTACAGAATACTCTGACAGCCTTCAAGGACTACATTCTTCCAGGACAACTAATGGTAAAGACGGACAACACCACGGTTATGTGGTACATAAACAAGCAGGGGGGTACACTTTCTTACCTCTGCAGACTAGCCATGGCATTGTGAAACACAGCCTTGAGCTACCAATGCACCTACAAGCTCAATTCCTGCCAGGAAAATTAAATACACTGGCAGACGGACTAAGCAGAAACCTCATGGACCTACACAAGTCGAAACTGGAATCAAGGATTTTCAACATGTTGACAAGCGAATGGGGGAGCCCAGATATAGACCTGTTTGCCTCCCCCCAGAACTACCAATTGGGCAAATGTTGCACAAGGACTCCCCACAAACAAGCCTGGAAAGTGGATGCTCTGTCCTTCAGCTGGAAAACCCTATCAGTCTATGCCTTCCCCCCACTGCCTCTGCTCTCCAAAGTACTACTAAAAGTCAAACGGGACAAACCAAGGATGATTTTGATTGCTCCAGACTGGCCGTGCCAACAGTGGCACCCCCTCCTGCGCAGTGCCTCAGACTCCTTCCCTGCTGTCTCAGTAGGAGAACCAGATTCTGCACCCTCAGCTTCCAACACTGAACCTTGCAGCCTGGCTAATTACTTAAACTCTCCCTTACCATCCCTCAGCAAACCTGTGATGGATGTCATCTTAGAGGCAAGGAGGCATAGTACTAGAAAATCTTATGCTGCAAAATGGAAAAGATTCTGTGCCTGGAACCAGTCTCAAGGGATGAGCACAGCAGTGCCCAATTTACCTCAGATTTTACAATACTTGACTGAGATGCTTCACAGGGGCCTGTATTTTTCCTCCATTAAAATCCACGCCTTAGCCATTTCAGCTCATTATAACGCAGAACCTCCCTTCTTCTCTCATCCACTGCTGAAGCAGATGTCCTTCAAGGATGCATCTGCAGTCCTTACATATGGGTTGTCCTGCCTCAGGCAGCCTTCCAAAGTCTGGGTCCGTCGGCTGATGTCCCTCTCCCGGCGTCAGAGCCTGGGTATAAAGGCGTCAGCCGACGCCATCTTCCCCAGTCTTTCTTGCCGCGTGGTGCCCGAAGCAGAAGCAGTTCGCAAGTGCCGGTCGGCCAGCTCCTGTAACTTCAGCTACCGAAGACTTCAAAGCTAAGTACCCGTTGGGGACTCTTTCTTGCCTCAGCCGATGTCAGATCAAGCTTAAAGTTAATAATTGCTTAACTTGTGGGAAACAAATACCTCATAAGGATTTCCATTCTTACTGCCTCCTGCCTAGGCCCAGACCACGACGTCTCGGCCTGTACAGCCTGTGCCTCCTTCAACCGACGCACTCTTAGGCATCGGGCGGAGTTTGCAGAGGAATTTTTTGGGGCTAGTTAATGTTACAATATGCCGTCGGAGACTCCGACTTCTCATTTAACCAAAAAACGGAAGGACAAGGACCGACACACGCAGACCGTGGCTTCGGCTGAAACCATGCCTAGGCCTACCGCGAGTGTCTCAGTCTCGGCTGAAACCGAGTCCTTGGTACTTCCGACCGTCGAAACCGCACTACCGACAACCTCGGCCCCGGAGACCTCTTCTGAGTCAGTTATAGAATTTCCCTCAGAAACCGGTGTTCCGGAAACATCCGACACCATTTCCCTAGACAAAACTACGCCAGCACGTGGAGCAGCCAGGCCTCCTGCATCCATGTCCATAAAGGCATTCACAAGGGCTAAAGCTGCTAAACAGCCAAAATCTCTGCCTCCCAAGGCTATTCCTCAGGGATCCACTGCAGGTTCACAGATTATAAGTTTAGCTGAGGACCTTATTTCCTTAATTAGGGGCTCTCCGCCACATCCGGACAGGGGCTCTCAACCTCCTCTAGACAAAAGGCCCAGGGTTGAGCCCACTGATCCCCAGTCCTCTGATGAGGCCTCAGATGGCTCTGCTCTTTCAGACTACCAGGAGGAGGCCTTTACGGCTTATGAGGATTCTGATGCAGAGGAATCTATTCCCTCTGCCTCCCCTCCTGAAGAGCTGTCCTTTGGGGAGACCCTTCACTCCATGAGAAAGCATTTCAAATGGCAGGGCCAGGAATTCTCTGATTCCAGGAAGAGATTAAGGACTTTTTTGCATTTACCTCAGCATAGACCTTTGGCTGTTCCTCCTGTTTTGAATGTCATTGATGATGTGTACTCTGAGTCTAGCATTACCCCTGACTCCCTTCCTCCGGCTCCTGTCAAACCCGATAGGTACTACAGGGTCCCGGACTCATCATTTCCTTTACAAGGCCCACTCTGCTGACCCTGAAACTATTTCCCAGGGCCCTAAAGGGTTTGCATCTGCCACTACTAAAATCCACTCCCCTCTGAAAGGGAGTCCAGGGCTTTAGAGATGGGGTAAAAAGTATACTTCCACTCTTTCTATGAGGGCATTAAATTGTCGATTCCATATGATACAGTACCAAGAGTATTTGTTAGATGAATTGCATAAAAAACTGTCTTCACCTGAACCCCTAGATCGCAAGTCACTTCAGGATCTGGTACATAACTCCCAACAGGTTAGCAACCATTTCTTGCAGTGTGGTTATGATGCATTGGAAGCATCATACAGGTGCAGTCATACGTAGGCATGCTTGGCTGAAGGAACAAACTCTGCCAGATCATGTTAAAGCAAAGCTTCTGGATGCACCACTGGAAAAGCAAAGGTTAGTTGGCTCTACTGCTCAGGAGGTCTTAAAGAAATTTGAGGAAAAGGCTAAATCTGTACAAACAGTCAAAGATTTTCTCCAGGTCCAGCCACCAAGATTCAGCAGAAATTGGCCCTCTAAGAATTGGTCCTTTCCGGACACAGAGAGATTTCAAAGAGGCAAGAACAGGCGTGCCAGAGGTAGAGGGCAAGCTATAGGCTCCTACAGAGGACGTCAGTGGCAGCCTCCTAACCAGAGAGGTAGTGCAGGACCTACAACTGCTGCACAAGGACAGACTCAATGACTTTACCTTGACCCCGCCAACCAGGGCTCAATTGGAAGCACCTTTGAGCTATCTCTATTCTCAAAAACAAATGGACACTGCAAATAATAGACAAAGGATACAGGTTCCATTTTCATACATTACCAAAAGAAAAGGCATGCAAACCTGCCACTGAATCAAAGGGCAGAGGCTTTAAACAAATTTCCAACCTATTGCAAATGAAAGCTATAGAAAAGGTTCCTCTCACAGAACAAGGCCAAGGTTTTTATTCCAGACTATTCCTTGTCCCAAGAAAAGAAAAACAATGAAGGCCTATTCTGAATACTTATCTCATTGTTCCAAAATTCAAAATGCTGACCCTACAGCAACTCCTTCCCATGCTGGGCAAGGGGTCTTGGCTGGTAACTCTAGACCTCAAGGAGGCATACCTGCATGTCCCTATCAGACAAAGTTGCAGAAGACACCTCAGATTTCTTGCAGGTTCAGAGCATTATCAATTCTCAGCATTGCAGTATTCACGAAATGCCTGGCATCAGTAATTGCACACTGCAGACTTTTTCAAATATACCCATATCTGATACAAGCGGACAGCCAACAAATTTTGGTAAAACACTTGAATTATGCCATCCGCCTACTTCAGGCTTTGGGATATACAGTCAACATTCACAAATCAAGACTAGTTCCATCCCAAAGGATAATTTTTCTGGGTGCGAAACTAGATACAACCACCCAAATGGCTTTGGAAGAAAAACAGACAACTACGGATTATTTCAAAATCTGACAAAACAAACTCAGCTGACTGCAAGGAAAATCCTGCAGGCCCTGGGTTACATGGCATCTTGCATTCTTCTGATTCCACAAGCAAGGCTACATAAACTACAATGGTACCTAAGGAGTTTATGGTGTCAGCACAGTCACAGCCTAGAAGCTTTGATACCACTCATTCCATGCCTTCAAAGGAATTTCTGTGGTGGGCTCAAGCAAGCCAGTCAAACAGGGTCTGCCCTTCAGCAAACCAATAATCAGCCAAACCATTACAACGCTTCAGACCATGGATGGTGGAGGGCAGATGCATTCAAGGACTATGGTCACAGAAAGAATTGCGCATGCACATAAACCAAATGGAAATGCATACATGCAATTGAGGCCTTCAAACATTTTCTGCATCAAGGACACCTGCTAATAAGGACAGACAATACCACAGTTATGTGGTACATAAACAAGCAAGGAGGTACCCATTCCTGCCCTCTTTGCAGGCTGGCAATGAATCTTTGGGAACTTTCCCTAAAAATCAATATAGAGCTGCAATCCCAGTTTGTGCCAGGAAAAGACAATATACTGGCGGACAGCCTAAGCAGAAATATCATGGATCCACATGAATGGATGCTGCACCCAGACATTTTCCTTCAAATAACACAATCATGGGGGAGGCCGGACATAGATCTTTTTGCCTCCCACAACAACCATCAGCTGAAGAAATTCTGCTCAAGGACATACCACCCACAAGCATGGAAAGTGGACGCCCTCTCTTTCAGCTGGAATACTCTAACAGTGTATGCATTCCCACCTCTTCCATCAATGACCAAGGTCTTACTGAAGATCAGGACAGAGCAGCCCAAAGTGATTCTGATAGCTCTGGACTGGCCCAGACAGCACTGGTACCCACTGTTAAGGAGCATGTCACGCACGAAACCGTGGCCTCTTCCACAATGGCCACTTCTTCTGACACAACACAATTACAAAACTCTGCACTCCAACCTGAAAACATTGCAGCTAACAGCCTGGAGAATACCTTGACTCCTTACCAGGATAAGCTATCCAAGACAGTGAAGGACATCATCATGGCCTTCCACAAGAAAGGCATATTCAGCAAAATGGAAAATATTTCTCACTTGGACAGTGATGAACTTATCCTGGAATATTTGGCAGAAATGCTCCACAATGGCCTTTCTTACTCTTTCATAAAAATTCATGCTTCAGCAATTTCAGCAGAATACAATACTGATCCACCTGTCTTCTCTCATCCTCTCCTAAGGCAGTTTCTAAGGAATTAAAACATCAATCCACCAAGAAAACCACCAGTGCCTACATGGGACCTTAACTTCATGTTGGAAAAATTAACTCTACCTCCCTTTGAACCAGCAGCATCTTCAGAGCTACAGTTCCTGTCTTGGAAGATAACCTCAGCAAGAATAGTATCTGAGTTGCAGGCCCTCATGGCAGTACAACCATTTCTTATTTTTCATCAGGACAGAGTCTCACTGAGAACCAATCCTTCATTCATGCCAAAGGTGGTATCCAGGGTCTCACTGAACCAAGCTATTCACCTGCCTACCTTCCTTCAAATCCACAAACCCTGGACATTCACAGACAGTTGCGCTACTACTTGGACAGAACTAAGACTTACAGAAAAACTGACCAGCTATCATATGCTGCTGGTGTACAAAGCGCAATGTCCAAACAGAGAATTTCAAAATGGATAGGAATTGCATTCGATTCTGTTACTCTTTTCATGGCAAAACTGTGCCAGCTAACATTAGACCTCATTCCACCTCCACAGCCTTCTTAATATATTCCAGATCCAGAGCAGGCTTTCCAGCTGGCAGTCCTGCAGGGCATTTCTACCCATATGTAAGGACTGCAGATGCATCCTTGAAGGACATAGTACAGTTTTGTACCTACCATAAATGTAGATGTCGTGGTATTTCCTGGGGACCTATCCCTCTTATAGCTAGCTGGGGCTACCTATTATGGTGTATTTGGTTTATATTACAGTGCATGTTTGGAATTTAAATTTAGCCTTCCTTAGAGGGCACCTGGCATCTGGGGCAAGAAAAACTGAGACCCAGACTTTGGAACAGGACAACCCATATGTAAGGACTGCAGATGCATACCGGACATCTACATTTATGGTAGGTACAAAACTGTACTTTCCTCAGAGGGGCCAAAACTTTGAGACGACCCAGGAGAGCTCCAACCCCAGCCTGGGACCTTAACTTTGTATTGGAGAAACTCACTCTTCGAGCCAGCTGCTACTGCAGACTTAAATTTTTTTTCTTGGAAAACCGCTTTCCTTTTAGCAATCACTTCAGCTAAAAGGGTATCTGAATTACAGGCCCTTTTGGCAGTGGAGCCTTTCATCATCTTTCATGCAGACAGGGTGTCTCTCAGAACCAGTCCATCCTTCATGCACAAGGTGGTATCCAGTGTGGCTCTTAATCAGTCCATTCATTTGCCAACCTTCTTTCCCAATTCACAGAACAAAGGGGAACGGATACTGCATTCCTTGGATGTGCACAGATAACTTAGATTCTACTTGGACAGGACAAAACCTCAAAGAAAATCTGAACAACTGCTGGTAGCATTTGCTGCAGGGGCAGAGGGGAAGGCTACTTAAACCATTTCTAAATGGATAAGCCATTGCGTTCATTTCTGCTGTAAGCACCTTGGAAAACCTATCCCCCAGGGGATCAGACCTTACTCCACCAGGGCTGCATCTACTTCTACAGCCTTTCCTAAAGGCGTTCTTACCAGGGACATCCTAGAAGCTGCTACCTGGAGTTCTGTACATACTTTCACCAAGCATTATCATTTGCCAATTTTTCTCTAAATACAGAGATGGCTTTACCACTGCAGTCTTGCAGGGCCTTATAGTTGGTCCCAATGTTATCTAAACTCCTCCTCCCAACCATAGCTTTGGGAATCTACCCAAATGTAATGACTGCAACAGTGAAACACAAAGAACATAGTACAGTTGTGTACACTTACCATAAATGTAGATGTTAGAGTGTATTCACTGTTGCAGTCCTGGTTACCCTCCCTCCTGCCCTCTAACTTCTTTTGTCTATACCTCTACTTTCCTTTACTATGCTTAAAAGCCTTTTTGGTGTATTTGCTTTTTTGTTGGCGGTATACAATTATGTTTTTATGTTTAATTGCTTCCCATTAGGGGGGCACCTGACATCTGGGGCAAGAAAAACTGATGTAATGGCGTTGGCTGCATGTTTTATACCTCTGACGACCTGACGTCATGGAAGAAGGGACAGCAACTGACGTAGGACCCAAGACTTTGTTAATCAGGCCAACAGAGGGCACCCTGCAAGCAGATTACCCAAATGTAATGACTGCAACAGTGAATACACTTGAACATCTACATTTATGGCAAGTGTACACAACTGTACTTTTCATTGCTTCTCACGACCATGTGCAGTGTTCTGTCTGCCAAGAGTTTGCCCCCAAGCCCCTACGTAGTCATCTCTCCTTGTCCATTTACCTGGAGAACCAGTGTCTTAAGTTGTTGGCACAGGATGATATGGCGGAAACTTCCCATCCCAAAGGTCAGGTGCCTGCTAAGAAAAAAGGCTAAGAAACTCTGGTTTGATTCAGCTGTTGTCTTGTTTCCACCAGTCATCTTTCTCGAGGCTGGTGAAAGCTCAGAGGATTGCCCGAGTGTTCTGTCAGATAACTCTACCGTGACCCTGTCAGAGGCTGGCATGGATCCAACTTCTCTCACATCCTTGGAGGCTCTGCAGATGTCCACTCCAGATGTTGAGGGAGAACCTCTGCTGATTATTTCAGAGTGACTGAGGAGGATACCACAGTTACTTGTTTGGGAGAGATTCCTGCTATGGTTATTGAGTGTAAGCAAGGGTTTTGAATCCCTGGTGTATTTAGGGCAGATGTCCTTCAAAAGAAAAAGCAAAAAACAAGCATGTTTTCCCTTCTGCTAAAGATCCTCAGCATGAATGGCAGGATTTTACCCAGGTGTTATTTAATGCATTGATGGCTTTTAAAGCCTCCCCCCCCAAAGTCTTTCTGTACCTGCTCCCCCTTCATCATCTACCCCACTCAAGAGGCTCAGAGAGCAAGAATTCTCTTGAGGATTTGGATTCTGGAGAAGAGTCTTTGGCATAGTCCTCCCAGATCCCTTCTCCCCTGGATTATGGCTCTGAGGAAGAGGATACTATTAGCCCAGATTCTCCCTTGGAAGAACTCATCTTTGGAGACATTATTTCTCATATGATGGATTTTTTTCAATGGGACTGTTCTCAGGGTTCTGCTATTCAAATGAGATATGAGCTCCTCCAGATGGCATCCCCTAAGCCCTCTGCTGTACCTCCTGTCTTGGCTGTTGAGTATGAGTTCCTCTGCAAATGTCTTTCTGCTGACCCTTCTGTAGTGTTCATCTCTACTGACAAACCTTCTAAACTGTTGCCTTCTACTAAACTCCTTCCTTCAGACAAGGACAGCAGAGCTATGGAACAACTAGGCAAAAAGGTGGACACCACTGCCACCCTTGCCTTCCAGACTATCAATTTAAAGACCCATATGGCCACATGTGTTTTAGCCCTTCTATCTCAGGCTTCCCAGGCTGTCTCAGACCTCCCCGATTCTAAGGGGAAGGCCTTCAACTTTTCTTTACTGTTCTCTACTTCTCGGGTAGCTCACCACTCTAAGTGTAGTTATGATGCAGTTGATGCCTCCTCTAGGGCTGCTGCTTTTGGTGCTGTTTTGAGAGTTTACTCTTGGCTTTGTCTCCAGCCTTTGCTGGAAATATTAAGGCTAAATTGTTGGATGCTCCTCTTGATAATAAGAACTTGTTTGGTTCTGCAGCTGATGAGCCTTTTAAGTCTCTTCAGGATAGCGGTAAGGCCTTGCTGGAATTTGGCTGCTATCCCTAAGTTCTAGAGGAATTATGTGTTCATATCTGTCTTTGTTCACAGACAACCTCACCTTCATCCCAAGAGTAAGAAGGGTTCTACACTGGTTCCTTCTACTAAGTCTCCACAGGCTATTTTCAGAAATCTCCTTTTTCATAACAAGCCATGTTCTGACTATTTTCTTCCCCCTTTCTTGAGTCCAGTTCCCTTATCCCTTCATCTTTCCTTGTCCCTTCCCATTTGGTTAAAGGTCACTCAAGACACTTGGGTTCTGGACACTTGGGTTCTGGACACTTGGGTTCTGTCCATCATCTGTCAAGGCTACTTTATGGTACGGAAATCCCTTCCTCCTTTTCTGGGCATCCCTCAACCTCTTTGAGAACCTCTTCCTTTCTTTCCAGACCTGCTTTAGGGCCTTTTACCACAAACCACTATTCAAGCTTTGCTTCCTTTCCAAGAGGGGAAAGGGATTTATTCCAGCATGTTTCTGGTTTCCAGGAAGGAAGGCACCTGATGACCATTCTGGGCCTTTCTCATCTCAGCACCTTTCTGAGGGTCCTTTTCATTTGGATGTTATCCCTTCAAACCTTGTTTCCTCTTCTTTCCCAGGGTTTCTTGGTCTCCCAGAATCTCAGAGATGTTTATTTTCATATTCCAGTTCGTCCCCTTTTCAGGAAGGTTTTACATTTCTGTGCGTCTTCCTTGCATTTTCAGTTCTCTGCTTTGTTCTTTGGCTTTTTTACTGTCCCAAGGCTATTCACCAAATGCCTTACTCCTGTAATTGCCTTTTACAGCATGATAGGGGTTAAAATATTTTCTTATCTGGAAGATCTGCTCATTCAGGCCTCCTCACCCAAGATCTTGCTTCAACACCTCCAGTATAGTGTTTATCTTACAAAGCCTAGGGTTTACAATAAACTTCCAGAAAATAGTATGGTTCCTTCTCAAGGTCATGTGTTTCTCAGTTGCAGGCTCTAGACCATTCCTAGGTTGACTTCCCTGCCTCCTCCCAAGGCTCTTTCTCTGATCACCTTTTTTCTTTCCCTTCTTTGTCTGGTTTCATTTACAGCCAGGGAATTTCTCTGGGCACTATGATTCATGGCCTCTGCCATTGCTATACTGCCTCTAGCCGGACTTCATATGAGAAAATTACAGTGGTTCCTAAAGTCAGTATGGCTCCAACACTGTCAGACACTAGATTTTCTAGTACTTCTTCCATGCCTTAATTTAGAGCTTCAGTGTTGGATTTATCAGCTGTCTCTCAACCCGAGACTTCCTTTTCAGCCCCCATTACCCTCTCATTAGCTTTTCTCGGATGTCTCAGAAACAGGGTAGGTAGCCTGTATCAGTTCCATCAATGTCCAGGGTTTCTGGCCTCCTCATCAGAGGTTAGACCACATCAACATCAAGGAAATGAGGGCTCTCCTTTTCACCCTTCAAGCCTTTCATTCAGTTTTTCTTACAGGGCCTCTCAAAATCTTCACAGACAGTACCAGAGTGATGTGATATATCAACATGCAAGGAAGAAAACCGCAGTACCTTCTTTGCAGACTAGCTCTTCAAGATTGGGATCTAGCTGTCCAGTATCAAGTTACTGTTCAGACTCTTATACATTCCTTGAGAGAGAAAAAATATAGTGGCAGACTCTTTAAGCAGGTCAAAAACACATGCTCACGAATGGATGCTTCACAGAGATTTGAAATTGGACATTGTCCATTGGTGGAGTACTCCTCGGGTAGATCTTTTTGCTTCCCCTTTGTATAGACAACTTCCTCTTTTTTTTTTTTTTGCACCAGAGTCTGAAGTCCTCTGGCCTGGAAGGTGGACACCCTATCCTTTTCTTGGAAAGGGATGATGTTCATCGTGTTACCCTGCTGCAGTCATCACACTTGGGTTATCCTGCTGTCAGGCAGTCCCGCAGTCAGCCCGAATTCCAAAGTCTTGGTCCGGCATCGGTTGCTGTCGCTTCTTCCCTGACGTCAGTGCACCAGGGGTATATAAGAGGCATCCAACGCCATTTTCTTCAGTTTTTCTTGCCGCGCGGTGCCCAAAGCAGAAGCAGTTCACAAGTGCCGGTCGGCTGACACCTGAGATTTTCGATTTGAATTTCAGTCCGAAGTCTTCAATAAAGCTAAGTACCCCATTGGGGAACATTTTCTTGTCTCAGAAAAAGTTAATAATTGCATTTCTTGTGGGAAGCAAATACCTCATAAGGACTTCCATTCCTATTGTATTCCTTGCCTAGGCCCAGACCACGACGTCACAGGTTGTCGGTTTTGCGCTAGGTTTAATAAACGCACTATCAAACGCCGTTTTGACTTCGCACGGCATTACTTTGGTAGGAAATTTAGTTATATCATGCTGTCGGAGCAGCCGACGATCGCAATTCATAAAAAAACGCAAGGATAAGGACAGGCAGCCTAGGAATAAGCCAGACCCCCTAGGCCTCAGCTGGGCCTATCGCCGGTTCTCCGGTTTTCAGTGAGGCGCCTATGCAGCCCCTGACGACCGCAGAGCTGGAACCCCAGACAACTGCTGACTCCCAAGTGGAGTCTACTAAGCCGACGCAGCCATCTACCGACACCGGAGCAGAATTAGTCACAGGTGCAGAGGAACACCTTTGGTTGCAGAAGATGTCTTCAGACCGACTACACTCACCATTAAATCTTATGCTAAGCTTAAAACTCATTTAAAACCTAAGAAAACTGTCCATCAGTCTGCAGGTCAAGGCCCCATGCCTACGAAACAGATGCTTAAGATGGCTGAAGATTGAATTACCCTGATCAGGGGTTCCAATCCCCTTCCTAATAAAAGACCAAGACAAGAGGAATAAAAGACCAAGACAAGAGGAGGATTATGCATCCTCTGACCAGGTTTCTCTCTCCCCTCAGATTCTTCTGAGGAACAGGATTACACTTTTCCACCTTATGAGGATTCTGTTGTTGAAGACTCTATTCCCTCAGCATCTCACCCTGAAGACTACTCCTTTGGGGAAACATTACATACCATGACGGAACATTTCCACTGGGAAGGCCAGGATTACTCAGATTCTAAGAAAGGGCTCCGAGAGTTCCTTTTATTACCCCAGCACAGACCTCTTGATATCCCTCCTGTTTTAGATATTGTGGGTGATGTCTACTTGGAGTCTAGTTTAAATTCAGACTCTCTACCGCCTGCTCCAGCCAAACCAGACAGATACTACAGAGTACCTGACTCACACATATTCCTTTATAAAATCCCTGTAGCTGACCCAGAAACCACATCCAAGGGTCCTAAGGAAGCAAAAGCTTCTATGGCTAAAAATCCTGTGACCTCTGAAAGAGATTCCAGAGCCCTAGATAGATGGGGAAAGAAAATATACACCTCTGCAACTCTGGCTATGAGAGCATTAAATTGCCAATTTCACATGTTGAAATATCAACAATTCCTGATGTCTCAGTTAAAACAAAAAATGAGCACACATTCAGAACAGCCTGAATTCAAGGAAATGCAGGATCTGTTGCATGCAGCTGAACAGGTGGGCAAGCAATGTGGATTTGATTCACTGGAAGCTTCCTGTAGAGCAGCTGTTACTGGCTCTGTCATTCGCAGACATGCTTGGTTAAAAGAGCAAACCCTTCCTGACCATGTTAAAGCAAAATTATTAGATGCACCTTTACAACAGGATGTATTATTTGGTGTCAAAGCAGAAGAGGTTTTAAAGAAAATGGAGGATAAGGCTAAATATATGCAAATGGTCAAGGATTTCTTGCAGGTACAACCCCTCGCTTCAGCAGAAATTGACCAACAAAAAATTGGTCCTTTCCAGCTTCAGACAGATCACAGAGGGGCAAATACAGATGCCCAAGGGGCAGAGGTCAGTCACAGGGCCCTTACAAACCTCGCCAATGGGGTTCTGCTACCCAGAAAGGAGGAGAAGACAGGCCCCAAGCTAGCAGAAGGCAGACACAATGACTCTATCCTCAAACTACCAAGCAAATCTCTCCTGGCTACACCCTTGGGAGGAAAACTAGCAGTTTTTGCAGACAACTGGCACATTATCACAAAAGACAAATGGGTTCTAAACATTGTCTCTCAAGGATACAGATTCCACTTTCATACCTTACCAAGGATCAAAGGAATGCCAAACCTTCCACCAAATCAATGGGCAGAGGCACAAAAACAAATTACAGCTCTCGTGAACATGAGCCATTCAACAGGTACCTACACAGGAGCAAGGACAAGTATTTTACTCAAGACTCTTCCTAGTTCCGAGAAAGGACAAAGCATGGAGACCCATTCTAGATCTTTCATTTCTGAACACCTATCTGCAAGTATCAAAATTCAAGATGCTAACACTACAGCAGCTTCTTCCCATGCTGGGCAAGAATGCTTGGCTAGTCACTTTGGACCTCAAGGAGGCATACCTGCATGTCCCTATCAGACAAAATTGCAGAAGATACCTCCGCTTCATTGCAGGTTCAACTCATTATCAATTCTCTGCACTGCCCTTTGGCTTATCTACTGCGCCCAGGATCTTCACAAAATGCCTGGCATCAGTAATTGCATACTGCAGACAAAGAGGAATTCAAATATACCCATACCTGGACTCAAACAGAAAGCAAGGACATTCTTTTACAGCATCTGGCATTTGTCAAACAGCTTCTAAGTTGCCTAGGGTACACAGTAAATGAAAAGAAATCATAACTAGTGCCCTCACAAAACATAATATCCCTGGGTGCCATCTTGAATACAATGGCCCAGAGGGCTTATCTCACGCCAGACAAACGACAGCTGTTTCAATATTTCAAAATAATGGCAACAAAGACCCAACTCCCTGCAAGAAAAATTCTGCAGGCCTTGGGATTCATGGCATCTTGCATACTACTAATACCATTTGCAAAACTGCATATGAGGAAATTACAATGGTACCTGAAAAGTGTATGGACTCAGCACAGCCACAGCTTGGAAACCATGATTCCACTCATTCCCTGCCTTCAACAGGAGTTTCTATGGTGGGCACAGGCATGTCACCTCAACAAGGGTCAGCCTTTCACCTTACCCACAGCCAGGCAAACTATGACAACAGATGCATCGGACTATGCCTGGGGAGCACACATGGCAGGACAGTGCATTCGGGGCAAATGGACTACAGATCAGAGACACCTGCATATCAATCAAAAAGAAATGCTAGCAGCGCAGAATGCCCTAACAGCTTTCAAGGACATTCTACACCCAGGACAACTACTACTAAGGACAGACAACACCACAGTTATGTGGTACATAAACAAGCAAGGGGGCACACATTCCTACCCTCTATATAGGCAAGCAATGACCTTGTGGAACACTGCACTGTCTTACCAGGTTCAATTACAAGCACAATTCCTGCCAGGAAAGAAAGACACATTGGCAGACGACCTAAGCAGAAACATTATGGATCCACACGAATGGAAACTAGATCCACAAGTATTTGCATTGATAGCTCAAAAATGGGGACGCCCAGACATAGATCTGTTTGCAAGCCCCCACAATCACCAACTTAAAAAATTTTGCACAAGGACTTTTCATCCACTAGGTTGGAAAGTGGACACCCTCTCATTCAGTTGGAAAACATTAACAGCATATGCCTTCCCTCCACTGCCTCTTCTAGCAAAGGTAATGCTGAAAGTCAGATTAGAGAGGCCACAAATGATTCTCGTTGCACCAGACTGGCCACACCAACATTGGTATCCAATTTTAAGGAACATGGCCCAGGGCCCACCATGGATTTTGCCACAAATTCCTCACATGCTCACCCAGCGAGACAATCTGATTCTACACAGCCAGCTCAAGGCTTTAAACCTGGCTGCATGGCAAATTACCTAAACAACCAGCCAACACCTTTATCCAAAGCTGTTATGGATGTCATTCTGGAGGCCAGGAGGCCCAGCACCAGGAAAACCTATTCAGACAAATGGAAAGATTTTGCCTGGAACCAGGCTAAAGGCCTAAATCCCCTGGAGCCGAACATTCCTCAGATTCTACAATATTTAACTGAGATGTTACACAAAGGACTTTCCTTTTCATCTATTAAGATCCACGCCTCAGCAATTTCAGCTCATTACAGCACGGATCCTCCTTTATTTTCACATCCACTCCTAAGACAGTACCTCAGAGGGGCTAAGAACTTAAGACCGCTAAGGAGAGCTCCAACACCTACCTGGGATCTCAACTTTGTCCTCGAAAAGCTTACACTCCCACCCTTTGAACCAGCTTTCTCAACTGATTTAAAATTTCTTTCATGGAAAACTGCCCTACTCCTAGCAATAACCTCAGCTAGAAGAGTCTCAGAGCTACAAGCACTAATGGCAGTGGAACCTTTCCTCATTTTCCATCAAGATAGAGTTTCTCTACGAGCTAATCCTTCCTTTATGCCAAAGGTGGTATCCGGTGTGGCCCTAAACCAAACCATTCACTTGCCCACCTTCTTCCCAAATCCCCAGAACAAAGGAGAAAGACTCCTGCACTCTGGACATTCACAGGCAATTATGTTACTACCTGGATAAAACGAAGGCTTTCAGAAAAACTGACCAGCTCTTTGTAGCCTATGCTACAGGATCACAAGGAAAAGCTATCTCAAAACAGACCATTTCTAAATGGATAGGACATTGCATACGTTTCTGCTACACACATCATGGGAAACCAGTACCTGCTAGCATTAGGTCCCACTCTACCAGGGCTACAGCTACATCAGCAGCCTTTCTCAGGGGAGTGCCAACCAAGGATATTCTGGAAGCTGCTACTTGGAGTTCAGTGCACACCTTCACCGAACACTACCTCTTTACTCTAAGACTAGAGCTGGTTTTGCCACTGCGGTTTTGCAGGGCCTACTAGCTTCTTCTAACCCTGTTTGACTCCACCTCCCCTCCTTAGCTTTGGGATTCAACCCAAGTGTGATGACTGCAGGGTAACACGGTGAACGTAGTACAGTTTTGTACCTACCATAAATGTAGATGTTCGAGTGCTCACCCTGCTGCAGTCCAGGTTACCCTCCCTCCATCCCCTCTGAACTAGCTGAACTTATCTCTACCACTTTATCCTGTACTACCTCTGTGGTGTATTTGCTTGTACTCCAGGGTTTTGTTTTATTTTTATATAGCCATGTGTGTGTGTGTGTGTGTGTGTGTGTGTGTGTGTGTGTGTGTGTGTGTGTGTGTGTGTGTGTGTGTGTGTGTGTGTGTGTGTATATATATATATATACATGTATATATCTTTTGCCTACCATTTGGGGGCAGCTGACATCTGGGGCAAGAAAAACTGAAGAAAATGCCTTTGGATGCCTCTTGTATACCCCTGGTGCACTGACGTCAAGGAAGAAGCGACAGCAACCGACACCGGACCAAGACTTTGGAATTCGGGTCGACTGCGGGGCTGCCTGACGGCAGGATAACCCAAGTGTGATGATTGCAGCAGGGTGAACACTCTAACATCTACATTTATGGTAGGTACAAAACTGTACTTTTCTCAATGCTTTCCCTCCCCTTCCTTTGATTCCAAGGGTCATGCTCAAGATAGAACAGAACTCCTCCAAAATCTTGTTGGTGACTCTCTTTTGGCCTAGACAGCATCAGTTCCCCCTTATTCTTCTCCTAGTCAGGGGCAACCACCACAAGTTACCTCATAGGGTAGATCTACTAACACAAGACAAGAGGTCTCTGATCCATCCTCACTTTTCCACTCTTCAGTAGACGGTGGGCCTTGGCTGGGTTGCCTTCTGTGCGGAGTCTGCATGTCCTCCCTGTGGTCGTGTGGGTTTCCACCGGGTGCTCTGGTTTCCTCCCACATCCCAAAGACATGCTGTAGGTGGATTGGACACTAAATTAGCCCTAGGCATGTGTGTGTCTGTGTGTGTGTGTCTTGTGTGTTCCGTGGAAAGTTGGGCGCCGGGCTGGCAACTCGACACCGTAAAATCTCTGCTGCCAATAATGAGCGGACAGGTGATCCACTGTGGCGACCCCTAACTGGGAAAAGCCGAAAGACGTAGTAGACATTGTGGGTGATTACATTATGATCCCTTTTAGGCACCTTTTTTCTGAGGATGTGCTTAGGGTTCTCCAGGAGTCCATGTAACCCACTTCCAGGAAGTCCTTTGGGTCCAAATGGAAGAAATTTTCTGTTTGTTGCCTTGCTCATAACTACGATACACTTTCTGTGGAGATCCCTCTGGTTCTGTCTTATTTCTGTGATATGCTCCATGCTGGGTTAGCATATTCTTTTGTTAAAGCTGATCTGTCAGCTATTTCTGCTTGTTTGGCATTAACTCTTCCTCTGGCCTCTAGGTTTGAGGTCAAACAATTTCTTAAAAGCATCCAAATATCAGGCCTCCCAGGAAGCCTATTATATCTTCCTGAGACCGTAATTTTGTACTTGAAATTTTGACTCTGGCTCCTTTTGAGCCTGCATCTTCAGCTTCTTTGCAACATTGTACATGGAGGACTGTTCTTCTTTTGGCCCTTACTTCAGCTAAGAGAGTATCTTAATTAACTCCATGCTCTTATGACTGTTCCCCTTTTTTGTTTTTTCATAGGGACAGTTCGTCTCTTCATACTAATCCTTTTATGCCCAAGTTAGTTCATAGGTTCTAGGTAGATACTAGGCTATCTGCCCTAGGGCAATTATAAGCCTAGCCAGAGTGTATTTGGCTTCTGCCTCCCTATTAGATTAGCCTACTGTGCCTCTGTAAAGTAGGTCACAGAAGGTACCGTTTTAAGATTAGTTTACTGTGCCTCTGTCTAGCAGGGAAACAGAAGAGATCCCAGGGGTGAATTTGCGATTTCCCATCCACGCGTCCAGATTTCGCTTGAAGAGGGTCAGCGGGGGGCTATGTCTAACATGAATTGGGATTCTATTCCAGAGTGAGGGGAGCCTCTGGGAAATGAATCTGTCCCTCCAGCATGTCCTATTTATTTTTGTGCTGAGGTTTAGGTCCCTGGAGCGTGTAGCTCTAAGGGACTTGGATTTTTTGAGGTGGAGCATGTCCATTAATTCTGGGTTTGACATGGCGTCATGTACGTCAGGCATAGATTGCCTCTGAGTAGGCGGTAAGCAACTGAGTAGAGCTGGAGTTTCTATAGTCGAGCTGCATAGGACATCTGTTTGTAGCCCATGATCCTCTTGGTGAGGTACTTTTGGGGTCTCTCCAGTTGCTGCAGATGTCGAGAAAGGTACATCCCAAAAGGGGCATTGTATTAAATTATGGGCCTGATGAGTGACGAGTAGAGGGGCACAATGACCTCTCTTGATCTAGATGCGAACCCTTTCGTGATAAGGTGGGCTATATAGAAGGTCTTTCTAACCACTTTGGCAACGTGATTATCAAAGGAGAGATTACTATCTACATTGGTCCCCAAATCTCTAATTACTTCTGTACTTAATGGATTACCACCTATGTGGTAATTTGTGGGCACCTTGTTTTTCCCAAAGGGGATGACTATGCACTTTTTAGCATTTAGCTTGAGGCCGTGGCTCTGGCACCAAGCATCCGTCTCTGTGAGACCCTTTTGGAGGATGCTTGTGTCAGCTGGAGATTCGATTATGGCCCCCAGTTTGTAGTCAACTGCGAACTTTGTCAGCCATAATCCCCCCCCCGTGTTAGCCTGAACCTCAGAGAAGTATATACCGAACAAGAGAGGTCCCAGAATTGAGCCCTGTGGGACGCCACTTGTAACTGGTTTGGATTCGGACATGGCACCTGCGATTCTGACCATGTGGGTTCTATCTCTGAGCCAGTTTGCAACCCATCTTGTGATATAGGGGTTGATATTTAAGCTGGTAAGCTTATTTATGATGCCCGAGTGGGGTACTGTGTCGAAGGCTTTTGCGAGGTCCAGGTAAGCTGTGTGGACTACCTTGCCCTCATCTATGGCTTTGGTAACTTGTTTCAAACAAATCAACTAGGTTTAAGAGGCAAGATCTGCCCTTAACAAAGCCGAATTGGGTAGGGTCCAGTGTCTGGAGGCTCCCAATGTCTTTGTTTATGAGTTCCATGATAATACACTCCATAGCTTTGCAGACCAGACTGGTCAGGCTTATGGGGCGATAGTTTCCGGGGTCCATTGTGGCTCCACCTTTGTGGAGTGGGACACTGTAGCTGTACGCCATTCTTTGGGTACATATCCTGTAGTAAGGCTAAGTTTGAACAGTGACTTAATGTGAGGGTTCAGGTCTTCTTGGAGCTCATGTAAGACACAGCCTGGGACACCGTCCAGTCCCATAAATGCTGTGTTTTTTGCTTTGGAGAGGGCAGCTTTCACCTGTGCATTTGTGATGTCAGGGAGGTTACATTCATTTGGGACAGGCATTTGCTCCTTTGGGGGGGAAGGGGGGAGAAGTTTGCGCTGAATCTGTCTGCCAGGATGTTGACTATGTCTGTAGGTTTGGTATATTTTTTACCGTTATGCAACAATTCAGAGCATATCTGGGAGTTTTCGCCCATGTTCCTGACATAACTAAAGAAGGCCTTGTGATTATCTTTATTGTCTAGGGCAATTTTTCTTTCGAAGCTGGCCTTTGAAGATTTTATGAGGGATCGAAGTTTCTTGCTAATACTGATCAGAGATGCCTTCCCTTTTTGGGATTTTGCTGTGTCATGTAGTAGTTTCCTCCTTCTGTTGTATAGCTTATTTATGGCCGGGGTCCACCAGACCGGTCTCCTGTTTTTGGAGGAGTGAGTCTTGGTTTTATTTGGGATAGCACGATCCATGCATTCCTGCAGGTGCTTATAAAATGCATTTGTAAAGGCTTCTGCGGAATGGGCTGTATTATCCTCTGGCCCAGGGGCTTTGAAGGATTCCACCTCAGTCTTGAGAAGTGCAAAGTTGGCTTTTGAGAAATTCTTTACAGTGATTTCCTTGGCTGGGGGTGGGGACGGGATATGGATGTCCAGGGAAATTTGTTTATGGTCTGATCTTACCAATGAGGGGTTTGCCTCTGGTGTGGAATGTAGAGTCCCCATGTTGGTGATGACCAGGTCCAATATGTTGTTCCCTCTTGTGGGAGTGGTGACCAGTTGTTCCATTGCGTTAGAGTTTATAAATTCAAGGAACCGTTGGGCGAGGGTGTTTGGGCTTGAGTAGTTTTCCCAGTCAATGCTTGGGTAGTTGAAGTCACCCAATAACATAGTGTTTGGAGAGACCTTCATATTCTCCAGTGTTTTCAGGAATGCCAAGTGGGGTTCCTGTAATAGCGAGGGTGTTCTGTAGTAGGCTACAAACTGAAAGGCAGTTTTGCCCGCTGTTAGTTGCACATGGATGGTTTCCGATGCTTCGTGCAGTGCCACTAACCTGGAGGTGTAGGTATCTTTGATGAATATAGATACTCCCCCTCCTTTTGTGCTTCGGTCCGAGTTTTGGGGCCGAAACGCATGCTATGAGTTATAACCTGGTAGTGTTGGGGTGCTCTCAGGAGCCTTGAACCAGGTTTCTGTTACTGCACAGACTTCGATTTTCTCCATACGGAGGAGATCCTCGAGTGCGTGCATCTTGAGGTTTAGACTTCTGGCATTGAGTAGCATTACCTTTAGTTTTTGTATCCTTAGGTTGTCTATGGAGGTGGGGTTGTCCTTTGAGCCTTGCCTAAAAAAGGCACTATGGGGGTGGCAAGAGCCTTGGCCAGTATACGAAAGCCTAAGAGTGACAGGTGCAAGCCATCCCTAGCGAAGCAACGTGGCTTGTTGAGCATGTCATCCCAGGCTGCCAGACACTGGATCCCCTTTGAATGACACCAATACTTTAGCCAATTGTTGAAACTGATCATTTTGTCTTTATATTGTGGCATCATTCTTGGTGAGGGCAAGATGCTACTCAAGGTCAGGGTCATACCAGCCTGGGCTACATGGTCAGAGAGCTCCTCTGTCTCTTTTCATGTAGTCCAGGGAGGTACGTCTCAGGTCATTCACACCAGCATGGACAATGACTGAGTCATACTTGTACTTGCTTTGGAGTGACCTGAGTGCTTGCGTTATGTGGCGGATCCTGGCACCTGACAGGCAGCTTACAGTGACCTTCTCCTTGTTCAGTCTGGTGAGCGGGACGTCAGTGTGCCGGACAATAGAGTCCCCTATAACAAGTGTATTTGGTGTGTTGTTTGGCCTTAAGGGCTGTGACTGTGAGGCACACTGATTTTGTGAGATATGTGATTCGTGGGTATTGTTGAGGGTGGCTGTTGCTTGGATATCTGCTGAGGAGGTCTTTGCTGTTTAGGCAGATTTTTATTTAGA
Organism: Protopterus annectens; assembly: GCF_019279795.1. Taxonomy (NCBI): domain Eukaryota; kingdom Metazoa; phylum Chordata; order Ceratodontiformes; family Protopteridae; genus Protopterus; species Protopterus annectens. The sequence continues at coordinate 734,402,672 of NC_056732.1, forward strand.
GCCTCAGTATGTTTTGTGTGTTTATGTGTTGGGTATGCAGATGCAATAGGTCTGTGTGAGACTGGATTTGTGATGTGGGTGGTTACCTTTTCCTCCTGACTGACTATGCCAGTCTTGGGTTGAGAGATCTCTGCCTCCAGTTTGGCTGTGTAACTGCATCTCTCACATGTATTAGAGTTTGTTGGAAGGAGGAGGAGAGGGTTGTCTGTGTACATAAGGCAATTGTAACATTGCCTCAAAATTCTCAGATTCGCCAGCTGGACTGGAGAGTAACCTTGAAACTGACCCTTGGACATACCAGATTAGTATGGGGAACTGTTTTTTTACTGATCAGATTAGGGAAGGGAACTGATTTTTCACTTGATCAGGAAGGACCAATCGGGAGCCTAATACTTATGAGAAGTCAAGGAGGGTGTAGTGCTTTAGTTAGTTAGTGTTTCCTTATAAGAGCTGAGCAAGTGCAGGGCTTTAGAAAGATAATAGAGTGATTACTTTGAGAGTTTGAACAGTTCTAAGGGAAAAAGTGAAGAGCAGACTTTGTAGAGCCAGGAATAGTTTAAACCTGTTTAGACGGTGCTGTCCGACGCTGCTCACTGCGCAAAACCGCGCAAAAAGAGAATTGTATGGTTTTAAGAGAGAATTGGCTCTTAATCACTCTGTTAATTTGCCCTCCTTTTTTCCTTCTCAGCTGTGTGTTAGTGAGAAGGTTCTTCACACCTTGGATTTGCATAGACAGCACAGATATTTAGATAAGACTAAAGCCATTTGAAAATTTGAGCAACTTTTGGTTTCCTTTCATCTCAGATCTCTAGGTTTGGCTGTTTCTAAGCAGACCACATCCTCATGGATCTCTAAGGCTTCTTTTTGTTGCTGTTTTAATGGGAAAAGTTTTTCTGCCTCTGCAAAGGCTCATTCTACCAGGGTTGGTGCTTCCTCTGGTGCTGTCTTTCAAAGGATTGAATACCAGTTCCATCCTTGAGTCTGCTACTTGGACCTCTGTCCATGCTTTCACTTGGATGTTGTTTCCAGAGCCAGAGCTGCCTTTCCCAGAGCTATCCTGCATGGATTTCTTGAGGGATCCTCTGGACCTTCCTTCTCCCAAGTTTCCTCTTGAGCTTTTGTACTTTCCCTTTGGTAAGGAATACTGCAACAGTGATATGGAAGGACATAGTACAGTTGTGTAAAAATCTTAAATATCCAAATAATCCACAAATAACTCAGTATAACGTATATCAGCAGTACATTGCAGTCCAAACAACACCAGAACACCAAAAGCCACTTTTTTTATTAAAATAAAAAAAGAAGAGTTGAGTGCTTTCATTCCCACACAAACTTCTTCAGAACTCAGTTAACCACAATATGAGCATCATTTTAATAGCCATATAAATCGTATGATGTTCACAAAGACCAATAAAAATCATTTAAAATCTAATTTCTTCAATTTTAGCACAGAATGAATAGATAATGCTTCATTTAAACCTGGATAGAGAGGTGCATCAAGTCTAATTTGCTCACACACATCCAAGTGTTCATCTACAGTTCTACCTTGAACATCCTTTAAAATTTTATTCACAACTAAAAAAACAAATGAATGATTGGGAAAAACCATTAGGTGCCTATATAATGCATTGTTTGTCTTACAGTTCTTAATGTCTAAGCAGTGTTTGTAAATTTGGTCCGTTAACCTTCTTGAGGTCTTACCCACGTAAAATGCCGAACACTGATTACACTGGACAAGATAAACTACATTAGTACTGTTGCAGTTATAGCAGCCCATAGTTCTTAAAGAGGGGTTATCCTATTGAATTTTTGGAAGAAGTAAGAAATTAAGTAACTAGGAAGAGAGAGAATGTTTTTTATAAGCCGATTCTCGGTTGTGGAAAAACTGTAGAGCAAAATACTAAGAAAGATAGCTTGGTAAATAATAGGAGAGCTTTTATTTCTACCTGTACATTGGACAATAAGGCTGTTAGGGATGTGATTAGTAAAAATTGGCAGATATTTAAGAGTGATTTAAGTGTAAATGAAAAAAATGGAAGAAAAAACAAATGCAATGCGATCCTATCTCGCCTACATTCATAACTGATGGGCTCGGAGCCAAGAATCGGCTCCGACTCGGCCGATACACTAGCACAAAGTCTCTCATTGGCTGGGCCAACCCCCTTATCCCAGGATGCACCATGCCCAAACCCCCCCAGATCTCGTTTGCCACTTCTGAAGTAACAATGTGGTCTCGACTTGGCTGTGGCTAAGTACCCTTCCTTTTTGGCCTTTTTGGGTCGTTTTTGCTCTTAGCTTAAAAATTTTATAACCAAACAGCTATTTTAATAGCTATCGTCTTCTGTATTACCCTGTGATTGGCTGTGTTTGTTTTTGGTGGTTGTGTAATCCCTTTTGTTTGGCGGGCTAGGCCCGTTTGAGTTAGAGGGCCTTTGCCCTATTTCTTGTCGAGCGTTTCAGTTAGAGCTCTTCCCTCCCTTCCCTCCTTGTGTTTTGAGTGCTTGTGGGGCATGTCTGGTAAAAAAAAAGAGCATAAGCCGTCGGGCTTTAAAAAAATGTTCGAAATGTGGCTATAAAATGTCGTTAACAGATGGCCATCCCATCTGTGTTTATTGCTTAGGGGCTAAACACTTGCAAGAATCTTGCAGTGTTTGCCATGCCTTCTCCTCTCGTGTACTACAGGAGAGAAAAAATAAGTTGATCCTCAAAGGTTTAATAAAACCAGCCTTTGAGGAAGCTATACCTTCTTCGCCATCTTCAAAATCAAAGAAAAAGAAGTCATCGGCTCCTACAAGTCCGTCGGAGCAGCCTGAAAAAATAACTAAATCTTTGTCCTCTTCCTCGGCTCCTCTGATCTTGGAGCCCCAGGATAGAGGATCTATGTCTGGGTCTTCTTCCTCGGCTCCATTGGTCTCGGAGCCGCAGGATAGAGAATTCCAATCTGGGTTTTCCTCTGCTCCATTGGTCTCTGAGCCGCAGGTTAGTGTTTCGGCTCTAGGGTCAGTTTCGTCGTCTCCTGAACTGTCGGCGCCGAAGGGGGTCTCTGTTCTAGTCGAGTCTTCCGCGGCTCAGATCCTTCTGGAGCCAATTAGGAGTCGACATTCCAGCATTGCCTCTGAGCCTGTAGAAAGAGTTTCTTGCCCCCCCGTCTCTTTCCTCCAGGTCCTCCAGGCTTTCAGATTCGGATTTAGATAGGGTGGTCCAGAGGCTCCTCCAGTCATCTGTCTTATCTAAATTATTTTCAGCTCCAGCCCAGTGGCTGGAGTCAACCATTTCAGTTCCGTTTCTTCCTCCTCCGACAACCCTGGTGTCGTCGGAGACGGAGTTCGCAGAGTCAGGTGAGGTTCCTGAGTCGGTTCCGAGACCCACTGCTAGTATGTCAGCACCGTTTTCAGCTCCAACCTTTTCTTTTCCTTCCAGGGGTTTCAGTTCTTGGGTGTCCTTGGCCGAGCCCGAGGGGGATTTGTCGGGGCTTCTGGTTTCGGCCCCGAGTCTCCCGCTTGGCACCTCAGCTCGGGGGACCCCGACACTGGTCATGGTCTCGCAGGCAGGCCTTTCTTCAGATTCTGGTGGACCTGCCTTCGGGGCTATGAGGAGCGCGCTAGACAAATCTCTAGTGACTTCTCCGGAATGTGCGACTCCTTCCCTAGACACGGCAACTAGAGCTTCTGGTGCCCCCCTGTCTTTGGACAGCGTGGCTCTGAGGCCTGAGGATTCCTCCATGCGTGGTCCCCCTTTTTCCGAGGAGCCTTCAGAGTTTTTGCCTGAAGAGCCCCCCAGGAAAAAGTTGTGCAAGAGGAAGCACATAGACTCCCCAGATGAGTCTGTCACCTCGGACACCGACCTTGATGATGCGGAAGCGTCCCGGAAGTCGTCCTCTGATGATGTCTCGTTCTCCGATGTCCTGGAGATTTTGAGACAAAGGGGCGACTGGCCATCCAAAACTCCTTCTGTGGAGGAGTCGGTCTTCCTCAAGGCCTTTGGAGCCCAACCCTCTGCCTCCTGGGTGTCTCCACCCTTCGATGAATTACTGGACCTTATTTGTCAAAGGGTGTGGGAGCACCCTGATTCTGTGGAGCCAGTTCCTTCTCACCCCAACAAATTTTTATCCGCACCCCCCTGGCAAGGAGTTTCTAACCAAGGGAGTTCCAGTGGATGCTATGGTGGTGGCGTCTGCCACCCAGCAGGATGTGGCAGAGGCATCTATGTCTATCCATCCTCCTAACAAGGAGTCCAGGAGTATGGATAGGTACGGGAAGCGTACCCTGATTTCAGCGACCTTTACCCTGCGGTCGCTGAATTATTTGTGTCATTTTACGAGGCTCCAAAGGGATCTCATAAAGGAGTTGGGAGATACCCTGTCGGGTAACGTGCCTGAGGCGTTGACGCAGTCTGTCAACACCCAGCTATCTACCCTTTCGTCGATTGTTAACTCGTCCATGAGGCTCATATTGTATGCAGCCGAAGGGGCGAGTAGGGCAGCGAGTTCGGGCTTAGCCCTTAGGAGGCAAGCCTGGATGCACTTGTGTCACTTTGCGGAGGCTTTTAAGTCTTCTTTCACAGATGTTCCATTCAATGGGTCCTCTCTCTTTGGACCCAAGGTGAAAGACACACTCACTAGATGCGAGCAGGAGGGTAAGACTTTGTCTGCCGTTGGGGCCCATTTTTCACTCCCTTCGAGACCTTATCCCAAGGCGCAGAGGGGAGGAAAGATGTGGTTCAGAAAGTCCCAAAAGTCTTTCCCTGCCCATCAGAGTGACCCCCCTTCCAGAGGCAGAGGAGGGGGGAATTATTCTGGAAGACGTCGCCCTAGAGGCGGCGGAGGCCCCCACAGCACAGGAGACCGTGAATCCTTTCGTGATTCCTCCTTCCAGCGTCCCTGAGGGACTGCCCGACTGTGCGTCTCTGGAGCCAGTCGGGGGTCGTTTTTCAGAGCATCCAAAGGCCTGGGGTTCCATCACTCAGGATCAGTGGGTGCTTCGTATCATCGCCGGAGGTTACACCATTCCCTTTATTCATCCCCCTCCACCGTCAAGGAAAATCCCGGATGTGCCACCCAGTCAGCGGGATCAAGCAGCCATAGAGGTCACAAAGCTGCTCGGAAAAGGAGTCATCCAGCTAGTCCCCGCAGACCAGGCCAGATTAGGAACTTACTCAGTTATTTTTGGTGCCGAAAAGAACAGGGGACATGAGACCCATTCTGGACCTCAGCCACCTAAACCGCTTTGTAAAGAAGTCCAAGTTCCGGATGGTCACGTTGCAATCCATTTTCCCATTGCTGGAAAAAGGAGTATGGATGTGCTCCATCGATCTCAAGGACGCATATTATCACATCAAGATAAACAGGGCATTCAGGATACATTTACGCTTCCGCCTAGGAGCCAGTCACTTCCAGTTCCGAGCCCTGCCCTTTGGTCTCACCACAGCCCCCAGGGTGTTTACCAAGTGTCTGACAGTGGTGACGGCTCACCTGAGACATCTGGGATTCCAGGTGTTTCCGTATCTAGACGACTGGCTCCTCACCGCCCCCACCAGGCATCTTCTTATTCAAGCCGTGAGTGCTACCATCGAATTGGGACATCTATTTAGGAATTCCATTCAACTGGGAAAAGTCTGTATTGCTGCCATCACAGCGTGTTGCCTTTATAGGCGCAGAGCTAGACTCTGTCGAGATGCTTGCATACCTTCCAACAGAGAGGATAAAGATACTACAGAACCAAGTCCTAGCCTTACTACCCCAAAGCAAAGCCCCACCCAGGATGGTTCTTCAGCTTTTGGGGTCGATGGGGGCCGCCATTCTTCTGGTCCCTCTGGCAAGATTGCACATGCGAATTCTCCAATGGCTCCTGTCGACCCAGTGGTTGTACCTAGATCTGCCCTTGTCGTACCCGATTCTCATTACGGATACCTGCCGGCGAGATCTTCATTGGTGGCTCCTCCCCTCCAACCTGAACCAGGGGCGACTCCTCTGCCCCCCCTCCCCCATTGCCACAGTGACCACGGATGCCTCCCAGATAGGGTGGTGGGGGGGCATTATCTGTACAGGACCATTCAAGGCACTTGGCAGGATCACAAAACCCACTTACACATCAATGTCCTGGAGATGAGGGCAGTGCTTCTAGTGTTGCAGGCACTTCACAGCTCTCTTCCCAAGGGTACCATCGCAATCTTCTCAGACAATATGGCGGTAGTATGGTGCCTGAACAAGCAAGGAGGAACCACGTCTTATCCTCTTTGCAGAGAAGCCATGAGAGTTTGGAACTGGGCGATCGCTTCCCAGAGATTTCTAGTGGCAATGCATATTCCAGGGAAGTCCAATGTGATAGCAGACAGGCTGAGCAGAGTTATTCTGATGCTTCACGAGTGGTCCCTGTACGACCGAGTAGCAGCTCAGATCTTCTCCAAGTGGGGGTTTCCCTGTTGCGATCTTTTCGCCAGCCCCTGGAACGCGAAATGCAGCAATTTCTTCTCCCTGATTCCCCCCCGGGGAGGGGGGGATCACCCAGGGACGCTCTAGTCCACAATTGGCCCTCCAGTCTGCTCTGCGCCTTCCCTCCGGTCCCATTACTGCCAAAGGTGATTCAGAAGGCGATCTGTTTGGGAAGCAACATGATTTTGATCGCACCACACTGGCCCCGTCAAGTTTGGTTTCCTTTCCTTCGGAAGTATGCAGTGAAGGATCCTTGGATTCTGGACCCAGTTCCAGACCTCCTGACTCTTCAGTCAGGTCAGGCCCATCCATCACTGCGAACTCTCAAGCTAACGGCTTGGCTGCTCCACTTCCGACCTTAGACAGCATATCCTTTCGTCTGAGGTGGTCCGGATTCTGTCTTCTCACAGAGCTTCCACTAAGGAGATATATTCTAATAAATGGAAAAGGTTTGCCATTTGGGCCCAGCAGCACAACCTTGACCCTCTGACAGCCCCGGTGTCCTCAGTATTAGATTTTTTGGCAACTCATTTTAGACAGGGTTCCGCTGTCTCCACGCTTAAAGTTCAATTGGCAGCGATTTCTAATTATCGTGTTGCCTTTGAGCCTTCACTCATGAGTCATAAGTCATGTAAGGCCTTTCTTAAGGGAGCTTGGTTGCTTCACCCCCCGGTGTTGCAACCTGTTTTGCCATGGGATTTGAATGTAGTTTTAGGAGCCTTGACGTCTCATCCCTTCAAGCCAGCGGCCAGTCGTGAGCAAAAGTTCTTATCTTGGAAGACTGCCTTCTTGGTTGCTATTACTTCAGCCAGAAGAGTTTCGGAGCTTCAAACCCTCTCTGTTAAGCCCCCTTATCTGATCTTTCACAAGGATAGAGTATCTCTGAGACTAAACCCGTCATTTCTTCCGCTCTTTGTCTGCAGCAATCTATAGAGCTACCAGTTTTCTTTCCAAAATTTTCCAACAAGGCAGAATACAGACTTCATCAGTTGGATGTGCATAGACAACTGAGGTTTTACTTGGATAGGACACAGCATCAGAGGAAATCAGACCAGTTGTTTGTGGCCTTTGCAGATAACAGGATTGGCAAAGCAGTAACTAAGACCACTATTGCTAGGTGGATTAGGGATTGTGTTTAATTTATTTATGCATGAACAGGAAGGGACCTTCCATTTCCAGTTAGAGCGCATTCTACTAGGGCTATGGCTACTTCTGTGGCCTTCCACGCCAGACTGTCGGTGGATGAGATATGTACAGCGGCCACTTGGGCTTCTCCACATACTTTTATTTCTCATTACAAACTAGACGTGGCCTCTAGAGGTCGGGCTTCCTTTGGTTCCACAGTGCTCAGGAGTGTTTTCCAGTGAGCCTCCCAGGATCTAGGTGCTAGGGACGCTGTCCCATCAGTTATGAATGTAGGCTTGATAGGATCGCATTACATCTTTTAGTTATGTACTTACCATAATGATAGATGTATGGGATCCATCTCGCCTACATTCCTACTTACCCGTCCTCCTTCCCCCTACCTGTTGGATCTGGAGGAAACACGATTGTACAGTTGCAGTGGCTCATGTGAGTGAGTTGTTGTGGGGCAAACAAGATCTGGGGGTTTGGGCGTGGTGCATCCTGGGATAAGGGGGTTGGCCCAGCCAATGAGAGACTTCGTGCTAGTGTATCTGCCGAGTCGGAGCCGATTCTCGGCTCCGAGCCCATCAGTTATGAATGTAGGTGAGATGGATCACATACATCTATCGTTATGGTAAGTACAAAACTAAAAGTTTTTGTATTTAGAAAAGATAAACCTTTTAAAAAGTGGATAGACTGAGGGCACAGGGATGCAACAATGAGAGTGGAATTGTTACAAGGAAATGTGGATGTCGTACCCAATGCCCCTATATTCTTTATAGGAATTAATTTGTTGTTAGAAATGTTGTATATAAAACTATGCGCTGCTATAACTGTAACAGTACTAATGTAGTTTATCTTGCCCAGTGTAATCAATGTTTGGCATTTTACATGGGGAAGACCTCAAGAAGGTTGAGAGACATGTTTCTCCTACGTCCTTGGACTGTTGGTCCTCCTAGGGCTTTTCATTTCTGAGGTATGTACATCCGTACATCACCTTTATGCCCTACACATTGAGTGGAGAGCATACATGTGACATATGACGTCTATAAAATCACAAAGTTTTGGTGTACTGGCTGGACGTTGGGTTACTCTTGGCAGGAATCCCTTTGGTAAGGAATACTGCAACAGTGAATAGAAGGGCATCTACTTTTGTGGTAAGATTTTACGCAACTGTACTTTCCCAGGAACAAAGCAAATGGGAAGTGAAATTTGGCTGTATCCAGTTTCAGCACTTTTTGAGGATTCTCATTTCAAAATGTTTACCCTTCAAAAACTTTTATCTCTACTGCGATTTAGCTCTCTTTTGGTTACTGTAAATTTAAAAGATGATTGCTTGCACATTCCTATTCCCAAGTCACTGAAAATGTTTAGAATGGCTTTTCTTGGACTTGCACTTTCCGTTTAGTCTGCTTGTTTTGTCTCCTACTCCGATCTGACATTTGGTTTTGGAGCAGTCGGATCCAAAAATCCCAGATTCATCCATATCAGATCTGAAAAAGCATCATATCTTCTATGCTGATACCATCTCTGAGTGGACCAGCTCCGAGGACATTGGAGCCAGATGACTCTCTGAGTTGTAGCGTTGCTGCCAGATCCAAGGTGTGTATTTCAAGGTTGTTGGAGCAATCTCTGCCCCTTTAATTCTCTGCACTGGACAGCTTAACCCCAACACCTGCCTCGAATGGTTTGCCATCAGGTAGGAACAAGCAAATGATCGGAAGCATGTCTTCTTGGAGCCGTCTGTCTCCTTCTCTCCAAGGCATTCAGCTTTTGAGATAACTGAGAGAGCTTTCTCTACTCCAAGAGGAAGGACACATCCACCTTCCCTGGCTCCTACTTCCCAGGCCCAGTTTTCATTGCATCTTGAGCCTCATCTCCCTGTACCACAGGGACAGCCAGCCAAAGTCTCCAGAATACCCAGCAGGATATATTAATAGCTTCCTATACTTCTCCAGAACATCCCACCAGAGAAGTCCCTAGAAAGATAAAAGTGTAAGAGGAGGTACTTGGAGTCTCCTCAAGAGTCCATCACGGAAGATACTGATTTCAGTGAGAGGGAAGGGTTCCCCAAGATCACCACCTGATGACGTCTCCTTTGGAGATATACTGGACTGGAGTCCAATTTTGGATCTGGCAATCTCAACAAGTCAGTTTAATATATCAAGTCCTGGATGGTCACAGTTCAGTCTATTCTGCCTTTTCTGCACAAGAACAACTGGATGTGTTCGATAGATCTTCAGGATGTGTGCTATTATATAAAAATGAACAAACAATCCAGAAGATTTCTGTGCTTCCAGCTGGGAGCCGGTCAATACCAATTCAGAGCTCTGCCCTTTGGTCTCACCGCAACCCATCCCCACAGTGTTCAGCAAATGCATGGCAGTGGTGGCAGTTCACTTGAGACTGCAACTAATCCAGGAGTTTCATTACTTAGATGACTGGCTAATAACCTGTCTGACCAGGCATCATCTGATCAAAACATGAGATTATGTACTCCAGTTATGCTCTCACCTGGGAATTGCTATCAATCACAACAAGTCTCAACTAGATCCAAATGAAATGTTGGAGTTCGTCAGTGCATTGTTCCACACAGTATCCTTCACAGCCTCCCTCCCTTTAAATTTCTCCTTTGGAGCTTTTGCCCAAAATGAACCTGGCAATCAAGTGGTTTCCTTCAATGATACTGCAAATA